>NW_006920429.1:43339-89883 GCF_000344685.1 Gloeophyllum trabeum ATCC 11539
CCCCCCGCCACTGCGCCCCTTGTCCTGACTCTCGGGTGGCGGCGACTGCGCGCCGCCACCCTCGGCCAGGACATCGAGGCGAAGTTTGTTCTCCAAATGAGGCAAATGTAGATGCATTAGCCAATAGAATGCGATTATCCAGGATTACGGAAGCGTATTACTAAGCAAAAGACCGAACTACATGTACTGTCAAATACTTACAGTGCCTTGCATAAGAAACTGAACATCGCATTTCCGCGCGCGTTGTTTGTCCGCGCCAAATATACCCTTTTCGGGTATCAGCAAATGTGCGGCAAAGACCCATCGAGAGGGAGGGTAGCTAGGCATACAGGTGGGGGCAGAGTATAATGATTTACAGCCCTTAGTGTAGTAGTAGAATATACATTTCATGCATTAGAGCATATTCGGTGTGGTAATTACTACGGGTGGAGCTCCCAAGTAAGGGAATTTTGATGGATTTAAGCCACCCCATTGGCCCCACGCTGTGGTAATTACCACAGCGAATATGCTCTATTCTCTGAAGCCTTTCGAGCCGTCTCGGGGCGTCTGCGAGTCCCTGCCCAACAAACGGTCCCGCGAGAGGCCTTCCGGACCTACCCGAAAAGGGTATATTTGGCGCGAGCAAACAACGCGCGGGGAAACGCGATGTTCAGTTTCTTATGCAAGGCACTGTATAAGGATTCTTCCCGACAGACCCCTCCTCCCGACTAGCGTGGGAGTCGGGGAATTGCCACAACGCGTCCCACCCGCAGGAAACGCACAGCAAGTCTCTTCTTCCTCGCGCATCGTACGGTCCAATCATAGCCCTGTTCGCCTGCAATCACTTCGTCGAAATCTCGGTTGCTCTACTCTTCAACTGGTCTGCTCCGCAAAGCGCGCTCGTACAGACACCATACGGTCTCTCTTCGTCCGACGTGCGCGAGGATTTCCTCCCTGCTACTGGAGGCGCCCTCTCTGTTAGCCTCTTGAGGTGCGATGACCCGCTACTTGCTCGTATGAGAATCCAGGACACCACGTACGCGCGGGTGCTGCTGCAGTAACAGCCTCCCGCCCTCAGTGGCCTTATCTACACATCCTGCATCAGTCGTACATAGTGAGTCCCACTTACGTCGAAAACGGGTACTGGGAGCTCCCGCATCTCCGCCCGTTCCAAGTCGTCTGTCCTCGAGTACGCTTGGGCTGGTATCTCGCGCCCCCTACCGCCGACCAACCGACCCAGTCGTGGGGCCGAACGCCCGACTGGTGCGGCAAAAGCCAGCTGCAGAGAACCTCGCGCCCTCTGCTGTCCCGTAAGTCAAATTGCCCCACTTCCTCAAGTCCTCTTCCGCACCCCCCCTCTCTCTCCCATCACCCATCACGCCCGCACGCGCTCAATTCTCCACGCCGTCCGCGCGCGCAACCCCAACAATCTCCTCAGTATTCACAGTCTTACTTTTCCAAACCCCCTTATGACTTTGTCCAAACCTCTCGCCCCGCTCGCCCGCAAGTCGAGGAAGGCGCGCTGCTGACCACTCTCGCCTCTCGCGCATGCCACTTCCCACCCGCCAGCTGCACTCGCCCCGCGCGCGCGCGGATGAGAGCCGCCCCTGCGGTAATCGCTCGCCTCCGACGCGGCTGTCTGCCGCCGGAGCTCCCCCAGTTCCCCACGCTCGCTGCCGGTGCGTGGTCTGCATTCCACGGCTCTGACTGTGCGCCTTCACTCATTATCCTGAAACCCCTCGATGTCATTCGGAGTCGTCAAGGTATGTCACGATGGGGAGAGAGGGGCTGCGATTCGTTCGGACGTGTACGGTGTCCACGCCCCTCATACGTACTGTAGTATGCTGGCTACGAAGCCCCGCTATCCGCGCATCTAGCAACCTACGCCTCATCCGATTTCGTGCTTCTCGTAACTCTCGGCGAGGCAACTCATGGAGATCTTACGACAAGCCACTCTCTGGGTGCCACGCCGATATCGATGCCATGCTTCACGTACAGTTGATGCTCACAGGTTTCTCGCATACATATGCATATCCAACTCCTGAAATACCTCCGGCATTGTTGGGGTCGTTCTTATCAGTACGCTATCGTGGAGTGATAAAACGTGATGGCTGGATGTGCGTGGGTTCTGCTCCTGCTTCCGGGGAATACGAGGGCTGCCGACATACATCATATCGCAGGGGTCCGTTATGAGCCGCGCACGGCTGTCGAGCGTTACGGCGGGTATACGAAGAAAGTGCAAGCCTCGCAGTCACTGAACATCCTGTATCTCCCTGACTATGGCGCGGTGAACGCAATTAATCGCATCATTATTGCAGCCGGTATGTGCCCCCCCCCCCGGTTCTAGGTGGATACATACCGAGTCTGCTGTACCTGTACGGTGCCGTTGCAGGGAAAGTATAATCCTCGGTAAGGTTCCACCTGCACTATTGGTCGAAAGCGGCATAGTTCGCTGCGCGTCTTGTGAACCACGCCCCATGGGCGATTATTGCCAATCTGTCGCTTGATATTGCTCGCCATCCGGTCCATGCTGCCGAACGAAAACAGACTGCAACGTCAGGAGCCTCCCGATGACAGTACTAGGACGTCGAGGCTGTCGCCCCGGAAGGGAATAGTGTGGAGAGGAGTAAGGTGGATAGATTAAATGTTGTTTCCAGGCCCCAACGTGCCTTCTACTGAGTGCTTTTCTGGATAGGAATTCCTCGACTTGACCAACAGGCAGAGTCGGGAGTGCAGACATAGATATCTCAACGTTTGTTCGGGTTGCTGCCTGGCAGCATCCCCGGCGCGATTTGACGCAGGTCTGCATTATGCCTCAGGAAATACACGATTTAGTACGTGTACGACAGACGAGCAGTACATCTCTTGTTGACTCGTCTGGTGGAATTACTGCGTGGAGCCATGATAAAAGGCGCGTGGTCAAGGACGACTTGCCCGCCACGGAGTGGAAACGGGGTCGGGGTCGGGGTCGGGTAAATATTGTAGATGTAATGCTGAAATCAGAGCATACGACATACCATACAGGACGGTGATATGATACAGCACAGTACATCCAAGGCTAGAGCAGATGCTTCGTCAGGACATGCACATCGTGCTGCTTCAGAGCAGGAAGACGCTTGCCCCCTCGATTGGCGAAGCTTCATCCGCGAGCCCGCTTACTCCCCGACGAATGCGCTTGACTCTGGTCCGAAGCCTCCGCTCCGTGGAGTGAGCGCTTGCGTTTGCGAGAGCAGCTTGGGTTCGCACCTCCAGGCTGCGCGGTGCCGGACATGCCGCTCTCCTGAGCTGATCGCGTAGTGGATGTTTTGTCGCTAGCTGTGATGTTATTCCTTTGCGTCGTCGCATCGTCGTCCAGCTGGTAAGGGCGAGCAGGGGGATCATCTTTGGGCCAGTCGGGGGAGTCCAAGGCATCCTCGAAAAGTTTGAGGACAGCGTCGTGCGTCAACTTGTTACGATACTCAATGGGAACCTCGTCTGGCAGGTAATGAGTCCGCACTAACTTGCCATACTTGCGGAGGCATTCAGTGAGAGGTGCATGTCCGTCGACCGTGATGGTGGTGCAGCGTGTAAGAACGAAACTTCCTTTGCCTTCGCCATCTTCTCCGTCGAAGATTCTGGCCAAGACAGGGATGTTTGTCTTGGTATGGCGTCCAGCGGTGTATATCAGAACCCAGTAGACGGACTCAAGATCATGCCACGCTTTATGTTGTCCATCACTCTCCAATTTTTGCTGGAGAGCAACGGCGATGAATTGGATTGTCCCCTATAAGATTACGAAGGTGTGACTAGCGCTATACCCGAGATGTAGATCGTCACATACTGTGATTCGTCGTAGATCCGATGTGGCCGTCTTGTCATTGAGAAAGGCCGCGTATTCAGGGTCAATGAGGAATCCCTTCTCGGTATAGGTTTCGTTGGGATAAGCATTGATCATGATATTATTGACGCTGATGTCGCGATGGAGAATCTTCTTAGCGAGCATGCCCTCATGACCTAGAGTGGTTGTTAATAACAAGTGCATGTTGTAAAGAATGCACGCACCTTTGACGGCGTCACGTACGGCTTCCAGTAGTTCACGCGTGGAGCGAAAGCGGGTCAAAGGAATCCCCACAGACTCGAGTATACACCGATAGTGGATGCGCTCCACATACTTAGCTTTCAGTCCAGCTTTAGTGCGGAGTTCGTTGAGCGATGATGCACAGGTGCGATGGGTATTGACGGCTTCCTTCGGCGGACCACTGTCCTCCGTTTCCTGCGGTGGACGAGGGACGACGTCGACGCCACGTCTACACCGGGCAACGCCGAACATATGGCCACCTTCGTGAATCCTCTCGTAGATCTCTGACTCAGACAGGCGGTCGGAGTCACGCCACGAGTCCTTTATGATAACGTATCGTTCAGGCTGGTAGCCCTCGGCGTGACGCGAGTCTATGACGGCGGTCTGCATGGCGAGCCAAGTGCGAGTGCCGCGTCCGTGGAGAGAACGAGAAGTGAAAAGAGGTTTGCCCAAGGTAACATACTTCTCCGCCCATCGCGACTCCGATCTTGCTTCCTCGTTCAAAGGGACAGAAATCAAGAAACTGCTTGAACGCAACTCTTCGTCCTTGATCACTTTCATAGGATCGATGAGATTGTCTTTCATGGCATCGTCGAACTTCCGCTTGAGGATGGGGCGCGGGATCGCATCGGGGACCGGGCAAGTGATCGTGGTGTCGATGCCCGTGCCAGCGAGTCCGAAGGTCGAGAATCCATATAAAAATTTCACCAAGGGCTTGCAGTCGGCCTTGTATGCGAAAGATGTTGAGAATGTTACTGCCGAGCGATCCCACCGGTAGAAGCGCGCGATGTCCTTATAGAACCCGATGCCAATCAGATGACAGCGAGGTCGGGCTTGGAACGCCACCGTGGCCTGTTCCATTGTCCGATTCCATGTCGCAACGTGACCTTGGGCCATCCGCGTCGTCACTTTGTCCTCCTGGAGTGGATCTTCTGCCCGGGTCTTTTTCACCTCGATGATACCAAGTGCTTGCGTCCAAGGCAGGCCATCACCCTTGTCATTCTTCAACCGTATGTCCAGATCAGGCGCGATTTCGCGCAAATTCTGGTCGCCACTTTGCAAGTCCCTCGATACATCCTGGACGTAAAGGTCGAGAAGATTGCCGTCGGCATTCAGGGTGTCGAAAACATACTGAAGAGCGTTGCTCTGCGAGGCATGAGAAGAAATGTCAGAAAGATTCGCGGCAGAATGAAAACATGAAAAGCATACGATCCGAGCATACATCGGCCTCTCTCGATTGTGCTTAGGGCCTAGCTTAACTTTACCTAGGCGTTGCTGGAATTCTTCCAGGTGCGTGTCCTTGAAAGTGTCAAAAACCTCGTTGTGCTCGGTATTCGGGAAACAGAGGCTGAGAAAGCTGTCTAGTTTCATCGCACTGTGGGTGTGCTTGGCAGCCTCGGAGCCAGAGACGGTTCGATGGAATCCTTTCTCCCTCTTCGACGACTCATACTGAGTAACGCTTGTCAGACTATCCTGTAATTTATGGGGCGTAGTGTGAGCGGGTTTTTTGGTAATTTTACCAGCGGTGGGAGTCGCAGGAGCGTTGGAGACGTTGGCGGCAGCCGATTCAAAGGTGGCATCAGGCGTCGTAGGGCGTGGCGAGTCGGGTGGGCCAGACGACGGCGAAGGCGGAGCCACAGAAGGGGAAGGTGGCGGGGGAGTCGCCATGTTAGCAGCGAGCGGAAAGGGACCGTAGGGCAAACACGCACCGGTTCAAGAAGTTGTTTAGAATATATAGTCCCACGATATTTGTTTGTCATCGTTTGCTGTGGCACAATCGATGGTGGTGAGCGAAGTTCAAGGGCGAGAACAAGAAACAATCACGTGATTGCATTTGTCACCGTCACGTCTCTTCTTCAGCTAATGACAATGACAGTGACAGCCACCTTCCTCCGGCTTGTGGCATCTTGTCCTGAATATATGTTACATTGCGATTGCACAGGAGAGAATGTCTTTCAATGCATGTTGGGTCATGCACCATACCGATACACTCTTGCGTGACTTCGAACTTCCCCTCACAGGCTGTGAGGGAAAGAACCGGTGCGGGTCGCGGGTATGGATACCGTCGGATACGCGTACGGGTAGCACCCCGACGTACCCATGACCCGCCGGGTGTCAAAAACGCGCCGCCATACGCGGTTTTGGAACCAAAACCCATCACCAAACCCGTACCCCTACCAGACCCGTGGACACGAGTTGAGCGGGTACGGGTATGCCCTCGGACACTCGGGGGTATACCCGTGCCATTCACCGTGGGCGCCCCTTCTTGGGTAGCTCCTGAGGACCTATGCCTTATCATATTCACCGGCAAGTTCCAGTTCCCTGACCGTCTCTCACTCCGGATCTTTCGCCTCTGGAGTTGCTCCTTTGGCATGGATGTTGTCTCTTCGCCATTGACAAAGTTTACCGAAGATGGCCTTATCATCGAGCTGATGGTAGCAGTTGCGACTCCTCGAGCTCAAGTTATTGACTGCTGGGCGGCCATAGCGTTGGCCGGCAGATGGCTGGGGCTACGAACTTTCCAATCTCGCGAAGCTGATACCGATCCGTGAGGTGAGATTCTGATTACGAGTCCTGAGGTACGAAGGTCGAGTCCTTACGCGCAAAATATGCCCGCGTGCCGAACGTTGTCGGGCGTGAGAACTTTTTGTGCCGAGAAGTCGTGGGAGTTATATTTTGTATTGTAGACTACACTTTTGAAACTCAGATTGAAAGTCCGTTTGTATGTGAGACTACAAAACCACTTTTGGCGCGTTTTTGTAGTCTCTGCGACCATTGTTTGCTCGTTTGCGGACTCAATTTTTTGTCATGTCTCGTTTTTATGTTCTATTATTTGTGGTGTATGCTATATGCGTCTATGATAATATTTTTGTGAATTTATTGATCGTGTGTCTTGTCCTGGTCCGCTTGGAGTTTTCGGTTTTATTGCTTATCGTGGGAATTGACTGTTGTAGTCACTTGTAGTCGGTGGCTGACACCTTCCGACGCGTTGGTCGAGATTCCTGTCTTCTGATTGGTTGACGCTTTATTTCGGTACTGGGACTTGCCTCGTCGCATTATCTCTTACTTCGGTTCGCTCCCGATAATCTTATCTACTCTGCGTCCCTAGTCTGCCCACTCGATCTTGTCTGTGTACACGCAAGGCGTTACCCAATCATGGTCTCATTCTTTGCTTTGCTATGCTTCCTTCCTTCCCCCTCGTCCAGCCGTCTGCATTCTCTGCCCGTCAATTGTTCTCGCGCGCTAAGGGGTTCCTTGCTGACGCCCAGAGTCATAGAGTCATATTACAAGGTGCGTGTGCAGCTAATAGCCTATCACTTGTACTGATCGGACTAATACCTCATTACAGTGCCATCCAATACTGAGATGCTCGTATTGGTACGCGAGTATCTTGAGTGGGACAGTCCGACTTTCCTGTGTCGGTGTTCATGATAGCCACATAATGGTATGTTTCTATCATGGACTCCTACACTCGAACTGATCGAGACCACACACAGGGCGTCCGAGACCGTCTTTGCCGGTAATCGTTGCCTGTCAATCTTAGGCAGCCGTTCAATTTGACTATTTCGCGATCCTCATTTGTGTGGGGCAGCTTCTATCCGGTCCATCGCGCGGTGAGTACAGCTATGAGCTGTGCGGCAACTGGCTACTCGCCGTGGGAGGTACTTCAGGTTGGGGAGGGGGATATATCTTGACATACGCTCGAAGTACTTGATTCCCTCGCGGAATTTTCACTATCTATTATTTCTTGGTCTGCTTGTATTGCTGATGTAATGTACATGTACTGTATGCGATCTGAGTAGGTTCTGCGCTGAAATAAACGTCTTTCTACTGTCCGTTCTGTTTGGCCTGATGAATCGCCTGAAGTTTGGTGACGTGCGGGGACCACGCTTTACCGACTTCCTCCACGAGCGCTTTGATCTCTTCATATCCTTGTGCGTTCATCTTGTGTTCTAGTACGTCTTCTAGTTTTGTCCACACTTGATCGGTAATATCACGGCCTGAAGTTCCGGGGAAGATAGCTTTCTTCGGATTTTGATATGCGACCCAGGTATCCTCCAAGAAAAATAGGTGAGAGTTGCCAGTAAGAGACACCAGTATGTTGAGGAGAGACCCTTGTTTACGCCATAGAGCTTCTTTGCCGCCTTTACGAGGATAACCGAGCCATTCGCCTAGGGTATCGAGCGTAACACTGACCGCGTGTTCGATGGCGTTGGACCCGACTCTACACGCCGTTGTTGGTTTGATCTTCTTTATCGATGGCGGCACCAGTTGTGGTAGTGTCCCTTGACTGTCGAGCTCCAAGACGTATGGTTGTCGGTCTGTTTGATGGTCGTATATCGTCCGAGTCAGTTTTGCCAGCCAGTTAATTTTCTTCTCGAAGAGTACGTCCTCGCAAGCGTTGCGGCAGTCGATTTCTAAAAACCGCCAGGCTTTCCAGGTCCCCACCAAGATGGTATGCTTTAGTATACGGTCCACGATCGCCATAGAAGATATATTCTTGTCTGCTTTGTGGAGTTTCGCCCATATTCCAGGTAAGTTCATTGCCATTTCCGATGCTTCTATGTTGTCCGATTCCTGATATGCGAAGGTTAGCAGACTTGTTGAGATGGCCGCCAGCTGAGAAATCGACGGGAGTCCGTATATCGACCGTAAGTTGGTCTTGGCGGATGGGGCGATGGCAGTTAATCTTTGGATTTCTTGTTGTAGCTTGTTCTTGTCTAGTAATACGAGAATCTTGGCTTGTTCATCGATCTGGAGGGTATCGGCTATGTTTGTGGTCAATGATGGTTTTAGATTCTCTACAAATTCTCTACAATATATGATTTGCTCACCCGTTCGGTTTTTCTTATTTCTATTTGCGCGTGTGTCTTGGCGTTCGGTCCCTCCTCGTGTATCGTTTGCTTCGGTGTGTTAGCGGTATATAGATATTGTACTTGAATATTATACCTTCACCCGTCTCGTTTTCCTTGCGTGTCTGACTTCTCAGCTGTCTCCCTGAGTTAGTACTGGAGCTTGCTTCTCCTCCGTCGTTCGGTCGTTTCGTCGGCCTGTCTGGTAGATCTTCATTCATTTGTCTTCCCTTACCTTTACCTTGAATTGTTTCTTCCGGCTCCGGTTCATTCGTCTCTTCGTCTGATTTTGTTGATCAGTGAATATATGCGCCGTATGGCATTGACAACGACTGGACTCACCACGGTCTTTCCTCTTGCGCGGACGTGGGTGGACTCCGGTACTAGCTGCGTCTTCGTCCGACTCTTCGTCTTCGTCCGACTCTTCTTCTTCGTCTAGCTGTTCTACATCTGCGTTTGTTATTACATCAGTATATTATGTATTTCGGTAATACAGTGTAAATCCTACCTCGTTCTTTCCTTGTACCCGGACGTAAGTTCAGACTTTGAGTTGGTTCCGCCTGAGGCACGCGGACGTCTCGTGGGGGGGCTGAATAGTTTGCGAAGTATATTGTATTAGTTATTTCTAGCGAATAAGCATACTAATACTTACCTCTCGATGGTAGTCGACCATCCACGGCCTCGTGTCCTCCAAGGAGGAGTCGCTGATGTCGAGTGATATCTTCCCAACACTTGGTGATTTCCGCCGTACGTGCCACGTCGACTCGCGTTTCATCGATTTCGATTTGTTCGCCAGTTTCGCGATCGTATACCGTCGCCCCTCTTGCAAGAGTACCCGGATCGATCCGTATCTCAAACCTCTGATCGTGGTTCACAGCCTGTCGAACAGTACCTGAGAGCAGGGTCAGTAGGTACTCCGGCTGCCGATTCCCGCCGACCACATGTCCGTCTTGAGCGATCGTTGCGTGTTCGTGCCGTGCAATGGCTGCGACCGGTTTCCACGTCTCAGGAGTTACTTGAACATGCTTCTGTTTGTCGCGTCTGGGGTCGGTGTATACATTGAGTACGCATTCTTCAATGCGCGTGAGTTTGTCGGTTTGATACAGAACGGCGACAACTGAATAGACATCCTTGGGGACGTCGGGGATCCCTCTCGGTGCGACAGACGGAAGGCGGGAGTGTAGACGTCGTCCGGAGAAGGCGAGCGTGGTTGCGTATTCCATAATAATGTAGAGTCCGAATTCTAGTAGAAAAAAGAATGCAGAGGAACATTGTGCGGGTGTTGGCGTGAGTACGACAAGTTGTGTAAATGAGCCTAGTTGATCATGTCCGTCCGGGTGGATGTCAGCCGCACGACCCAAGTCTTGCGCGAAGCCATCCCGTCCGTCGTCGGCAATGGGACGCGACACGTTGATTTGACAACCTGTCCAGAAGAACCTGTTGTTCTCGTGACCCAAGGGAGGGACCTTACGTTCGAGTCCGTATGTCTCCATGAGGTCTGTTCGTTCTTGTGGGGCCAGTTTCATCGCGAGACCTCCGTATTCGGTTACCGTCTTGTCGTAATTAGTGGATTGACATGCCCGCACTTATTGGATTCTAAACGTACCTGGAGAAGTTTAATTCGGATGTCCTCCTCCGGTGCGGTCTTCGGATCATACTGCATGTTCTTGCCGGGATGAGCGAGTGCCGTCTGCTTTTCCACCGTGTATCCAATGCTATAGCAGCGATTGCCTTGATGATTGTACGGCTTGGAGTTGTCCCGGTACAGGCGACGTTCGAATGCAATTCCCCCGGTCCACTTGCGATCTACCAATGACGGGGGAGACTCTGACCTTTCGTCTGCCGGCCCCAGTACCTCCTCTACCGTCTTCGCCATCCTCTCCATCGTCTCGTCCGTCGCGAGGTTATGCTGGCGTAGTATCCCCTCATTTGTGACCCACCCTTGTAAGTCGTCTTCTTTTGCATCCATGTCCGTGCCTTTGTCGGTATCCGTCTTGACGATACGTAGGAACACCGCCATACCGGGTTCGAGCTGGACGTACCCGGCCTTTTCTACCTCCGCCGGCGTACGCGCGTCTGTAGGTAACTCGCGTGCTTTGTATTGGGCGATTCTGTACCGGACAATTAACAGTCAGGACATTAATTAGACGGAGAACGTACTTTTCCGTAATGCTGTCCTTATCAACCATAATAAGCACGACTAAAGCATCGCCCCGGGGCCACAGCGGGTGTGCACATTCATTGACGCCGTACCGCAAGTAACGTTCACCGAGCGAGGTCTCGATATAAGCCGGAGTCGGAGAGAGCTTGCTGCTGGAAGGCGCCATCTAGAATATCGAACTGTAGCTTATGATTTACGAGAGGGTCGGCGTACGTCTCTGGGCGGAGGGGGGAAATCCTGTCGAGTGTGACTGTACCAGGTACTTGAACGGTGCGGACTTGTGAAATATTGTGAAGTTGTGTTTCACGACTTCACAAACGTATATTACCTGTTTCAGCCGTTCCAGCAATTATTGTCACAAACATCGATCGAAAGGTATTGGAACTTACTTCACATTTGAACTAATGACGTATGTTGTCTCCCATTTCCCTACATTCGCATTTATACTACGTCATACCTTGGTTTATACTTCAACAGAGAGTTTGAACGTCCTTCACCAAGGTATATCGAGAGACTTAACTTATTTGCCTGACTTGAAAGAACGCCATTTGATCTAATCGTGCCGATGTTATTTTTGCATTCTGATTTGCTGGTTTGTCTTTTCGTTCGCTCGATGCCGATTGTCATTTTCTATTTATTTGTAGGGGCGCGATGGTGTCAGAAGGATGTTTTATTAAGGAGTACCTGTATCTAAACCTAGTGGCGTAACTTGAACTAAGTCCGAATCCTGAGCGTCTGTTCATCGTGCACTGCTTTGCCACGTGTACAGATCGCTGGAGATCGTACTCCGCGCCTAAGTCCGTAATCTAGTTTGTTATCTCAGCGTCTTTTCCACGTTGCTTCTTCTAGATCTCGGATCAGTGGTTGTCGAGATCTTATCAAGTCATCTCTTCTATTTGTCTATCCTTATGTTCGGTACGCCACAACTTCGTCGAACAGCATGCCAAAATATCAGGCATTTGATGTGTGCGTATATTTGCATCCATACATATTACATGAACTCATTGCTTAATCGGACACCATCTTATCTTGTGCTTCTCCTGCCACTCGCATCTTAGAAAATTGTCGTCTTGTGTCTTCGACATTTGGGTCATGTCCCGCGCGTCTCTTGATTTTAGGTAACGCTGGCTGTTTCTCTTGCGCCTGGATTGTTGAGCCACCCGAATTGACATATACAGCCTATGGCAAATGTGAGTTTAACTGATCTTGTGAGTCGACAGGCACTTACGTCTGAAAACCGGGCATCCATCAAGGTGAGAGACCTTAGTACCAGCGCAACGCGGAATCGCCCGCTTTGTCCATTCTGAGGTAGTACCAATACTGATGTCTCGGCCTCCACAATATCACCAGGCCTGAAGATGGCCGGATCGGCGTTCAAATACCTATCAATATTCAGGTGAGTAATATCCGGTATTTATGGGCGGATTCCACTTACGTTAATTTCCCTTCCTCCTCAACAACTCGGTAGTAAGTGACGTCGTTGTCGTCTGTATGCACCCATCGATCGTCGCTCAGTTTGCGGAGGATACCTTCCGGGTCTACAAGATCAGAAAAAGGTACGTCGATGTCAGCCTGATTATGTTTCCTAGCGCTGAAATATCGGTTGGATATCTCCAAGGTAGGGTGTCCATCTGTGTTGGACGGTTGCCACTCGCTGACAATCCCTTCCTTGAAGAACCGCGATACGTGTCGACTAAGGTACTGTACTGCATCCACGTTCCGCTGGAATGTCTGGCTGGAGAATCCTGTGAGTCGGATGCTTTGTCGTAGATAAGCCTTTCGCCGATTCTGATTAGGACGGATACTTGATGTTGGCGTATAAGTACTCTGTTCTTTCTTCAAAAAAATTATACTCACTAGATTGGCTCTATCTGCGGCGGTAAGTCCTTCGCTGATAGGATTCCTTGAATTCGAAGTATGACCTCTTCGTATGACCCATCTTCGTCCGGATGGAACGCAAGACGCCGTACTTTATTGTCTTCGCTGCCTGGAGTCAAAGTAGTCCCGTGACGTATCCTATCGGCCTGACATAAAATGAGTGAGTGATTTATTCTCTTGAATTGATCTCTTTGAAAAAATTACGCTGTTCACAACCACAGATAATTGCTTCCACTTTATATCTTCAGTTTCCTGTTCAGCCATACGCGTGATCCAATTAGTCAACGCTTCGGCTTAAGTATATTGTTAATGTAGGAGTGACACAAGATATAGTGCCTCTCACCAGCATCCGCAGTGTTATACGCAGGCGCCATATGAGCGTACTATGGGGGACGTGCCTCTGCCGTCCCTACTAACTTTCTTTATTACTGGAATCTGTGGCTTTAGTTCTTAGCCGAGTTCCGGTCCGATGCGTGCATGGGTGGCAACCGTACCTGGTCTTATCGATAGTTATCATTTCATCTTGTCTTTCCGGCACGTCCTCTCCCTAGTGACTAGGGCTATTTTCGTCATTTCGGGTGACTTGGCTCTGGATACAACGACAGGCCCACATGTCCGCGGCACTCATGTGATTCGTGTCTGCCACAAGTTCGCGTATTGGTCAACCAGGCGGAATCTTATGGCGCCATTTGTAGCTCTGGCAAATATAAAAAGGTGCGGTATCTAATGCTTTGCCCTATCTCGAAATCTCCGCCCCTCTGAGCTTTCTGAGCTTTCTTTGACATGACCGAAACTAAATCCGTCGGCGAAGAGACTCCTACGAGGTAAGCTTGAGCTACCATATTGCGTCTTTGTCCAGTGTCTAATTTTACTCAGAAAAACGGCTAGAAAGCCTGTTCCTAATCGACAACGCGGAAGGTGAATTCCTTATTTTTGAATAAATCATATCTGCCTATTTTTATGTTTCTTTTTTATATCAGTCCTGTTGAAGTCTCCCGGGTTACAAAGTCCACTTCTGCCAATACTATTGAGGCGACGGAGGCGGACTCTGATGGGGAGGCGGTAATCAGTATACACTCGGACAGGTATGTACTTACAATTCCTAACCTACGTCATATTTACTGACTACATTACTAGCGACGACAAGTCTTTCCCGGAGTTTGCATCTCAGGTTCGCAAGGTTGGCGGAAGCAGACACACGCCGGTAAAACCCAAGCGCCGCGACGCCAAAGGCAAAAGTCGGGCCATTGTCAGGTCAGAGGATGACCAAAGCGAGCCGGATATAGAAGTGTGAGCGTATTGCACCCTTTCTGTCTTCCATCTCTAATTCCTTAACAGCGCCCAAGCTAAGAAGAAAAGCAGTGGCACCCGGGGGAAAAGTACCTCCCAAAACGTTCTCCAGGAAGAGTTAGAGGGCGAAGATGAGTAAGCTAATTGTATATCGCCTTTATATTTGATCTAATTTTATTGTCGATTAAGAGAGTTCCCGTCAATTTCTGAATTGGCCGCGTCAACCGTGCAAGTTAAGGGTCCGGCTGTCACCCACGTCGATAAAAAAATGTACGTGTTATTGTAGATCTAAAGATGCTCATGCCTTGATAAAGACCATAGTTCCGTCAGAGGTACCAAGCGCAAGACGGAGATCCAAGAGCACGCCGAAGGAGACCATGACAGCGGTGTGGAAGAGATTTCGGTGAAGCCAAAGGATAACAAGTGGGTGTTCATTCCCTCCATATACGCACTTTGCCTAAAAGTGTTGAAGATCGGCTAAACGGACTAAGACTACCGGCAGCCCTGACAAACCCTCGATGAAAGGACACAATAAGTACGTGTTCACAATGTCTAATCCATACGACAACTCATCCAGATACGTTCAGTGATCGCAAGCCTGAAGTCAAACGTGAGAAGACCCCATCTCCTACTCCGGCAGGCGGCAACGTCGAAGACGGAGATGGTCTCCCCATTGTGAAGTATGGTATTATCTTAACCACATATTATTGATCTAATAAATCATACACAGAGGCTTTGGTAGCGACGATGAAAATAACAGGGAGCAAGATGAAGAAGAGGATGTGGTAGAAGTCCCCGTTATTAGGTACGTGGTTATATCTTTGTTTCACTATATAGTATTAAAAGCAATCCTATGCAGAGGTCGTCAGTCTCCAGTTACCCCGGAACCTGCCGTAGCGGCTCCGGTTGTACCGTATGTGTTACTTTATTCATATATAGCTGGTATTAAATCTTCTCTAGGACGGTTCCCGATCCCACTTTAATCGAGGAATTGATGGATCCCCTTCTGAGGGATACTTATAACAATCTCCCGCACTTGCAGCGGTGAGCACTTTGATTGTTCGTCCACTTATTATTTTATTTATTTATTTGTTAGATTGGGCCTGTTGGAACCTTCCTATGGCCGATACAGCGACGGCGGACAGGTAATGTTCAGTGGTTGGCGTAGCATTGTCAAGTGCTATCTGCACCCGGGGTGCCAAACCGCCTTGGAGGGAAAGCAATGCAAGCACATGGATGAAATCATGCAGTACGTCTTGCTATTTGCTGTTATGTGCAAATTTTCTAATGAGACAATTAAGGTACATCAAGATGGCCATCGTCTTTGACCGCAAAGACACAGCGCGAGACCGGTTCATTAATCTGTCCAGGATTTCCCCCGATATCTTACTTGCTTCCACGGCGAAAGGGGCCACCTTGCATGTGAAGCCCCTAATAAGCAGACCGGCTCTGTGCACCTCCGTGATATTGGTACGCGAGTCCCATTTAACGTCCTATATACAACACGGGGACTACGTCCAGAAGTACATTTCCGGTATTTTTCATACCATTGAATGGGAGAGGTTTGCCGCGGTGGTGTGTGAAGCATATAACCGTCCTGATGGCATGAAGACTCGACTCCAAGGGAGTGTAATCCAATTTACCAGTAGATCTGTCAAGGTGTCCGGTAGGTTTACTAATATGATATTTATATTCACATTACTGATTGCCGCTGCATCTAGACTTGGATGGTGGTAATGATGAGCCTTTGCCCGCTCAAGACATCCCCGGCTTGTTCAGTCCCAAGAAATCCGGTCGGACGGAAAAGGCTTCTAAATCCTCGTCTTCTTCCAAGGCGCCTGGTACTCTGAAACCCGTCTTAGAACCGACAGACTTTAGTACGTGTCTAATTTTCTCGCTTTCCCTGACTGTGTATTAATTGTACTTTAGTTCCTGTATACGATGCACGTCTTGAGATTCTCGACAGACCCCTTGATTTCAAGAAACTAATTGGTGACATTCCCTCTCTGAATTTGCCATTGTACCGTAAGGAGATCCGTCCCCTTTCTGCTGCCTTGGTAGTATATACGGTGGGGCAATGGTACGGTGGAACAGGGCCGGTAAAATATCCTAATCTGTCTTTGAACGTGCAGTGGGTAGTGCTTCTCAGTAGTCCTCCCATGTAATTTGTATCGCAGCCAAAGAATGTGATGTTGAATTGTTACGCTATTCACCATAATTGGAACAAAAACATATCCCATTTAGGTAACTTACATAATGACTATATATATGCCGCACGTGGGGTGGCTGGGCTGTCACGTGTTACACCGGTGTGGAAAGTTGTTGCGCCTTCCTGGTTCATCACCGTCTCTTCCTCTCAGTTGTCAAATCCAAACATAACTTACCTTTACTCAGCTGCTGAATGAGAAGTGCTCTTATGTTTTTAACTACCTGTTGGTGGCTTTATGCCATTCTCATACTTACTGCCGTGGTTCCTGGGAATAACTATGGAGTTTCTTCCACCTTGACTGAAAATGTACTGTTAGACGTAGCATACAACACAGGACTACCCTGTCTCCTTGATCAGGAGTGTTCTCCGGCAATTAGCCAGCTCCATATGGGAGAGATTCACAGAAGCTATACCTGTACCCTGGAATGGGATTGTGCTATGGATTTCAATCGCCCTGCGGACATAGACATTGAAACTTTAAGCCCCTCCTGCCGGAATGACTTGACTCTACATTTGGATTTCCATATTTATTATTTAAATCATTATGGTAACTCCAAAGAAAATATAAATTTCATTTATAAATCTCATGCAGCTGTAGTCTCTTACTTATTGTACTCCCATAATTACTACCCAGTTCTATGCAATCCTCCAACTAAGATGTGTACAATTATTAAACTACTACAATATAGGAATCAGATGCTCAGGCATGATTTTGCTGTGCGTTATTACAATATAAACAATTTATTCTATAATATATATGGGGGTAGATTAAATGTGCTAATTTTTAAAAGTGAACCATACCGCTCCCTGGAAAACAGAGTTCTAAGTGAAAGTGAGAGTAAATTGAGCAGCTCTGAATACCCAAGTGGTGGGGGGTTAAAAGGCCTACCTAGGGTGTCTTTCACTTCCCAGGAAATCCTCAGATATGAACACCAATATTTAACCACAGGATCTTCATCCGATGAAGGCAAATTGCAGAATATGGAATTCAAATTTCTGGACTATATGTCTCTAACTCAGGCATCAAACATATATACTAAATCCGACAATGTTGTTATCAGTCATATTCCCTTGGCAAAATTGTCTGTCAAGCTCCCCCTGACCAAATTAAGGAATATAGCTAAGTTACATGATATCTATATAAATAACAGAATGGCTAAAGCTCAAGTCGAAAATGCATTATTGATGCATCAATGTCAACAATGTCCTAATATGACTGCTATATTCCTACCTGTGGAACCTCCCAAAGTACGAACAGGAAGTAACACGAAACATCATAAAAACAAACCAATAGACATTATAACTGAAGATATTAAGTTTCCACCCAAACCACCATCTAAAGAATTACTACAGAAGATTATACATGGTTTCAGTTCTTCTCAAAACCCTGTTCTACTTGAGGAGTCAGGTTGTGCAGTGTGTGGAATATTATGTCCTATATCACAACTGAAGCCACTGAGGGATTACAAAGATAAGCTTTCATTACTTGAGGACAATGGGAGAAATATAACGAGGATGGAAAGACATCGTAAATCACAACCTATATCCCCTATTCCAGGACCTGTAATTAATAAGAAATTAAACAAAATCTGTCCTGCATGTGTTACTTCTCTATCTAAGGATAAACCACCTGATCTAGCTCTAGCTAACGGATTGTGGGTAGGGGAGGTTCCACCTCAATTACAGAATTTAACATTCACAGAGAAACTATTGATAGCCAAAGTCAGACACAATCGCTGCGTAATTAAAGTTACCTCGGGTATGCATAAAATGAGAGCAAATGCCATTCTTTTTGCCAATCCCATACCCAAGGTATATCAGACTCTCCCTCCACCAAAATCAGAACTAGATGAAGTCCTTGCATTTATTTATACAGGTCCAGTACAACCTACAGATGAAGAATTCAAAAGGACACCATTATTAGTAAGTCATAAGCGAATATCCGATGCTTTAGAATGGCTTAAGCTAAATCACATTGACTACGCAAATATTGATATATCCTATGACAATATCAAATCGTACCCAGAGAATTCTCCTCCAGTAGTTGTAAGTTATCATCCCCAGTATAAACCCAAAGACGCATTGGCTAAAAGCTTACATGATTCTGGAGAAGAAGAAGAAGGCACATCATCTGGCCCTTGTCCCTTAGTTGTTCATGGAGTTACCGGAGAACAACTGCATACAAAAAGCTTAAAGTCGCTGAAAGCACTTGCAGTGAAACATCTGACGTCTGGAGGAAAAGTTCTGGCAATGGGACATGCAGAAAACCCAGAGTCTATATACAATAATCCACAGTTATATCCGCAAGTATTTCCCTGGTTATTTCCTTATGGATTAGGAGGTATTGGTCAACCAGGTTATTATCATAAAATATCTGAGCTTGCTCATAAAAGGCACTTGCTAATGTATCATGACAAAAGATTCCAACGAGACGAATACTTCCCCATCATTGCTTTCAATCATGAACAAATCAAATCCAGTACCACTGGAGGTTTTCTACTGGCGGAAAGACAATCATTCAATGATATCACGAACAGACTTTTATCAATCGATAAAACAATATTAACAGATTTGGCCCGTAGACTATCCAACGGTGACCATGTTAAACCCAAAACACCAGAGGAAAAAGCCTGTTTTCAACTTCTTAGTGACCTGGATCATATAGGAGGACATGTGGATGGATCAGTAACAAACAAAAAATACATGAGAAATGAAATCTGGTCTCTAATCGCCTACAAAGGGGCACCATCATGGTTCATAACTTTTGCCCCTGCTGATGTAAAACATCCAATTTGTCTTTATTACGCTGGGTCAGATGAAGTGTTTAAGCCTGATATCATCCCTGACGATGTTCGAGCCAAATTAATTGCCAATAATCCTGTGGCTGGTGCTCGGTTTTTTGATATGATGGTTAAACTATTTATCAGACATGTGTTAGGAGTAGACAGTGATCATGATGGATTATATGGAAAAACAGCGGGATATTATGGCACGGTGGAACAGCAAGGTCGTTTGACATTACATTTACACCTGCTCCTATGGGTTGCCAACTCTTTGAGCCCCCAGGAAATCAGAGACAGAATGTTGGACAAAAATTCGACCTTCCGTACTGAGATGATCCAATATTTAGAAGGAGTTCACCAAGGTGAATTTATAGATCAAACGAAAGAAGAAGTTAATAATGAAGTAAGTTATGCGGCATCTCATCCAACATATAAAGATCCCACTGAAACCCTACCTGATCCACCACCCTACCCCTGTGATCATCCTTTTGCAGAGTCTTGTAATGTGTGTGTGTCTAGTAAATCATGGTGGTCTAAATTTAAAGATACAGTCAATGATCTATTGCTCAAATCCAATATTCATCGAGAATGTGATGATCGGTGTTTGGTTAAAGGAGTGTGCAAAGCTAGGTTCCCTAGACCACTAATAAACGAAACACATGTAGATGAAAACACAGGATACATTGAAATGCAGAAAAAAGAATCAATGATCAATACTTTTACTCCAGCTTTAACATACCTACTAAGATCTAACTCAGATGTCACTAGTTTGTTATCTGGCACAGCCCTTAAAGCCGTTGTGGCATATGTAACAGATTATATAACTAAAACCCCTTTAAAGACTTACACTATATTTCAGACAATAAGAGATGTGTTTGATAGGCAATCCTCTATACTGGGAGGCGATCTCAGAGATCAAGAGAAAGCTCGTAAATTACTGACTCAAATAGTCAACTCCTTGACTGTGAAAATGGAGATTGGAGCACCCATGGCATCTGCTTACTTACTAGGTAATCCAGACCACTACACCAGTCATAAATTTAAAACTGTATTTTGGAAATCATATGTGGGGGAAGTTCTTCAGTGCTGGGATGAACCATCAGGAGTAGACTCACCTGATTTGAAATCAGTGGCAAAGAGCAAAGTCATGGTCCGCAAAACTAAAGATGGATATACACCATACAGTGTGGTTATGGACTATACTCATCGGTCAAGAGAATATGAAGATATCAATTTATATGACTGGATTAGATTATCACGAAAGAAAACAATTCCAAAAACAACAGACAAAGATAAAGAAATACCTGATAACACTGATGATGATGCATCACTTTCTGGATCTGATGAAGATCCTACTATAGATAATAGAGAAGCTGAAGGTAAAAAGAACAAAAAAACCGATCCATATGAATTAACATTTATCAATGACCATCCTCAGCGTAACAAACACTATATCATGTTAGTGAAAGAAGGGTTTGGTGTAGTGCCTAACTTCATTGGAGGATCTCTACCTAGACGTGATGAAGGAGATCGGGAATTTTACTGCACTACAATGATGACTCTATTTCATCCTTGGCGGACAGGTTTGGATCTAAAATCAAAGGACCAAACATGGGACGATGTGTTTCATGCTCACAACTTCACAGCACGTCAAGAACAGTTAATGTCATACTTCAATATTCAATATGAATGCTATGATGCCAGGGATGATTACGCTAGACAAAAAAAAGGGAAAAATAAGGCTATACCAGGGTTACCGAATATCTCGGGAGATGAACTTGATGAAAGACATAACCTGAATGATGACCACTCTTACTCTGGATTACATGATGACCCTCAAGTCCATAATGCTGCTGAATTTGAAAAAGTTGGAAATAGTACAATAAAAAGAATACATCAAATGGAAGAAATGGAGAAGATACTAAATGGCGCGGGATGGTTAGAAAAATGTCCCGAACAAATCACAATTGATACGCCGTCGGGATCGAACTCCATTGAATATAAAAGTAAACAACAGTGGACAGAGCTTATTCAAAATAAAAAGACTTCCATACTAGAAGAAAAGGAAAAACATCGTCAAAGTAAAGACTCAAATGATAATGCCCAAAACAAGATCAAAACAAAATGGAATGAAGTAAAAATAGTCGATCAATCCTATCTGTTGAAAGAATACTTCAAGTCAAGACCAAATGTAGCGAAATTGCAATCAAGAGTCGTTAAAGAATTTTCATTGCGTCCAGATCAAGCAAGGGCATTCCATATAATTGCGAACCATGCCAGTGAACCACAGAGTGAACAGCTAAAAATGTATTTAGGTGGTATGGCAGGAACAGGAAAGTCACAAGTAATAAAAGCATTAATGCATTACTTTAACGAAAGAGGTGAATCACACCGCTTCACTGTGATGGCACCAACAGGCTCAGCAGCCGCTATAGTGGGTGGCTCCACTTACCACTCTGTTTTAGGTTTCACTGATAATTCTGATAAAATCAACAATTCTTCGTCAGGCTTAGCACAAGTACAAGCAAAAATAGATGGGGTGGAATACATATTCCTAGATGAAGTCTCAATGATATCATGTCATGATCTCTATCGAATCTCTGCCAGACTCTGCAGAGTGACTGGAAATGCAGATGATCCATTTGGGGGTTTAAATGTAATTTTATGTGGTGACTTTGCTCAACTACCGCCTGTCAATAGAGCCCCATTGTATAGTCACCGTGTAGGAACACAAGTGAACAGAGGAATGGGGCCAACAGATCAAGAGTCTGCATTAGGAAAAGCCCTTTGGCATCAGTTCACGACCGTTGTCATTCTCAGGGAAAACATGAGACAAAAAACACAAACCAAAGAAGATAGTAAATTAAGGCGGGCACTTGAGAATATGCGATATAAAGCTTGCACTATACAAGATATTGACTTTCTGAGGTCCAGAATAGCAGGGAAAACAGATAATAAGCCAAAACTGTCACAGCCAAGATTCAGGCACATCTCTGTTATCACAGCCCGCAATATACATCGAGATAAGTTAAATCAACTGGGATCTACTCAATTTGCAGCTGATACAAATCAACAATTGCATCATTTCTATTCCGTTGACAAATGGAAATCAGACACAACATCTAATAAAAGTAAAAACAAAAGCAGAAGTAAAAGTAGCAACACTTATCACTCAGAAACTATTGATGATGCAACTCAGAATATATTATGGAACCTTCCACATGATGCAACAAACCATGTACCTGGAAAATTATCTATCTGTATAGGCATGCCTGTATTAATTAAAAAAAATGAAGCGACTGAATGCTGTATCACGAATGGGGCAGAAGCAAAGGTTGTGTCTTGGCACTTTGACAGTTCATCAGGTAAACCTGTACTAGACACACTGTTTGTTGAATTAGTAAATCCTCCTAGGACAATACAATTAGATGGCTTGCCCAAAAATGTGGTACCTTTGACTAAGCACACTTCAAACGTCCAATGCAAAATGCCAAATGATCGTATAGTTTTTGTGTCACGTCAACAAATACCAGTCTTACCTAACTTTGCCATGACAGACTATGCATCCCAAGGAAGAACAAGACCCAATAATGTGGTTGATTTACACAACTGCTCCAATCACCAATCATATTATACATGCCTATCTAGAAGTGCCTCCGCTGAAGGCACAATCATAATTCAAGGATTTGATCCAGCAAAAATTATGGGTGGAGCATCAGGGTACCTACGACAAGAATTCAGAGAACTTGAAATACTAGATCATATAACTAAACTAAGATATGATGGTCTACTACCAGGTCACATTCAAGGTCACCGACGCAATACTCTAGTTCGTGCTTATCAAATCTGGAAAAAGGATGACTGTCCAAAGCATGTCCATGCCGCTATTAAATGGTCAAAAACAAATCCTTTACAGCTGACTGACTATGTTGAAGACGCTCCCTGGAAACTATTGACGGAAAAAGAAAAAAAAAGAAATCAAAACAATGAGATTCCAGGTGTGACTTCCACACAGATACCTAAACAACCTGTAAAAGGCATATCGACATTGACAGAAAAGGCCACAAATGACGTGGAGATCACTGCTACAGAAATGCCTAAACAGCAAATACATGACAAACAGCCATTACCAGAGAGCAATATAAAGAAGCCAAATATCCCCTATGATCAAATAATCACACAAAGACAGAAACAACCAATTGGTTTTATCTGGAACTCAAGCTACACTTGTGCATATGATGCGGTACTTACTATCATTTATAATCTGTGGGCAGAGAAAATAAATAAATGGAATTCAAAACTCAAATTCAATGAAATACTGATAAACCTAACTGCAAACTTCAATGAAATTAAAAATGAACAAATGACTATGGAAGTATGCAGAGATAGACTACGACAAACCTTACATGGCATAAACCGGAATCAATTCCCTTTACAAAGAGGAGAAGGAGCATCCGTAGGAGATATCTGCAATAAACTTCTACAAACTCAGAACATGGTAGAAATACTAAATACTTGTAAAGTCTGTGACAACCAGACAATACAAGATCGGAACAATTTACTCTTTGATTGTCACAATATAATTCCTATAGGCCAAATAAGCAGAGGCCAACTAGTCAACAATAATCAACCATCCTCCATAATAGAATGGCTGGGAAATTACCTAGGTCCCACAGGGATAGAAGGAAGCTCCAGACACTGTGGGAAATCAGTCACCAATATAATTCAATTAAAAGTGGCACCTCCAATGTTTGCATTCCATTTATTCACACCCAATTTGAAACTAAACAAGAGCTTCCGGATGAATATAGGAGGACAAAAAAAATACTACTTGACAGGAATAATTTATCATGGTGATTATCATTTCAACTGTCGGTTCATTGGGAAGGATGGAACAATTTGGTACAATGATGGCATGGTCACAGGAAGAAACTGTATAGAAGAAGGCAATCTCACATATACAGACTTAAATGATTTAAATACATGCAAAGGGAAAACAATAACTATCGCTATATATTCACGCCGCTACTAAGGAAATGACAAAAAAAACTCAGGACTCGTAACATGCCATGCAACGCAGTGGCCCACACCCCCAAGTTACAGAAATGTGGTACTCGGATTCTAATGATTGCCAGTGTCTCCTCCAGGACTGCGTAAGTTTTCCCTTGATCTCCCTACATGCCACTTCTCACCTTCAATGCCAGCTCGACTGGGGCTCCTACATGTACACGAAGCCCGTCTTGTGATAGGTCTCTCCGATACCCTTCCGAGTGTCACCCATGACTATGCGTCTACATAGGTGGGGGAGAAAGTTCCTGTGTTGCAAACTGGAGTTCCTTTGAATTCTCCTTCGTTACGTTCCCCTACTCCTCAGGCTTTGCGCGATTTCTTTTGTTAGAGAATCACAATTTACAAGCTAATGGCTTAGCGCTCCTGTAGACTTTCCGTGTCTCTGTACCTCTCAAATTCTGATGGGGACTTCAGGCAATTCTTTACCCCCATCATGGTCCCCCTCCTTCCCTCCTCCCATAATGCAGTCTAAATTCCATGCATCACTTCCACCTACCCCTGGCTTTATTGTGGTCTTCGCTTACTATCACATGTCAGAAATCAGGAGCTCTGGCTGAGGTGGCCAGCCTTTGTATAATATATAGCAATATCGGGGCATAAGCTGGCAACTTGTCTGCCTCAGTCTCCCCGCAGCTCATTCCCTCTCTGCGATCACCTCATCTTTTCCCCTCTCTCATTTTTCCCCTGCCTTCTGTTCCCCCTTCCTCCTCCTCCTCCCTCCTCCTTCTCCGGCGGGGCCGCTGTTTGCCGCGGCCCAACACGACCGTGTGCGCACGTGGTAATGTGTGCTAATGTTTGGCTGCCACGTCTAACTGACGATTGACGAGAAGGACTTTAATCCTTCATCCTGCAATTCGCTTTCGTACTTGACCTCCAGCCGCTCGTTGGCTATTTCCTTTCATCATGAGCGGGTGTATGTTATAAAATGTGGTTTTCAAATGGTTTAAGGCGCTAACAGAACGACTGTAGTCCGGTTTCTGAACCTCGTGCGCCCGTTTCTGCCCATTCTGCCCGAGGTTTCGTCCCCAGACCGGAAAGTGAGTATGCGTGTCCACAAAACGCTGGCAGCTGCTGATTTCCCGCAGGTACCGTTCAACCAAAAGGTGCTATGGACCGCGGTGACGCTGCTTATTTTCCTGGTGTGCTCCCAAGTCCCCCTGTACGGCATCATGTCTTCCGACTCGTCCGACCCACTTTACTGGCTTCGTGTCATACTGGCTTCTAACCGTGGAACGCTTATGGAGCTCGGTATCAGTCCTATACTGACCTCTGGAATGATCATGCAACTATTGGCCGGCGCAAACTTGATCGAGGTCGACTTTTCGTTGAAGGAGGACCGCGCGTTGTTCAGCAGTGCTCAGAAGCGTGCGTTTGCGTTTGCGTTCACCAGTAAAGGAATCGTAGCTAACACTTTGCAGTGTTCGCCCTCATCATCTCACTTGGACAAGCCACCGTCTATGTCCTCACGGGTCTCTACGGCCAGCCGCGCGACCTCGGCGCCGGCGTGTGCCTCCTCCTGATCCTGCAGCTCGTGTGCGCCGCGCTCATCGTGATCCTGCTCGACGAGCTGCTCCAAAAGGGCTACGGCCTCGGCTCCGGCATCTCCCTCTTCATCGCGACCAACATCTGTGAGTCCATCGTCTGGAAGGCCTTCTCGCCCACCACAATCAATACCGGCCGCGGGCCCGAGTTCGAGGGCGCCATCGTCGCTCTCTTCCATTTGCTGTTTACCTGGAACGACAAGGGCCGCGCGCTTCGCGAGGCGTTCTGGCGCGACCGTCTCCCGAACATCATGAACCTCGTTGCGACTGTCGCCGTCTTCGCCGTCGTCATCTACCTCCAGGGCTTCCGCATCGAGATCCCCGTCAAGAGTAACCGCTTCCGCGGCCAGCGCGGCAGCTATCCCGTCAAGCTCTTCTATACCAGCAACATGCCCATCATGCTGCAGAGCACCCTCACTTCGAACGTCTTCATCGTCTCGCAGATGCTCGCGAGCCGCTTCCCGGACAACTTTTTCGTCAAGCTGCTCGGGACTTGGGAGGTGAGCGTCGGTCCTTGTGCGTTCACGCTGGTGCTGACCCCTTCCAGCCTATGGAGGATTCTCCCCAGCTCGAAGCCGTCGGCGGTCTCGCGTACTACATGTCGCCGCCGCACACGCTGCGAGCCGCGCTCCTCGACCCGCTGCACACCCTGCTCTACATCGCCTTCACGCTCTCCGCCTGCGCGCTCTTCTCCAAGACGTGGATCGAGATTTCGGGCAGCGGCCCACGCGACGTCGCCAGGCAGCTCAAGGACCAGCAGCTCGTGCGTGACGTTCTCTATCCTGTTCATGCACGTGAAGTCTGATCCATTCCATCATAGGTGATGGCCGGCCACCGCGAAGCTTCGATGTACAAAGAACTCAAGCGCGTCATCCCCACTGCTGCGGCGCTGGGCGGCGCTATGCTTGGCCTGCTCTCCGTCGTTGCGGACCTCATGGGCGCGCTCGGTAACGGCACCGGTATCCTCATGGCCGTCACCATCATCTACAGCTGTGAGTTCCAGCGTTCCCTGTTGCGCTGTCGGCTGAGTGCTGACGTTTCTCTGACAGACTGGGAGATTGGTATCAAGGAGTCCGGCCCTGGGGAGATGGGGGCATTCGGGGATCTCATCTAAAGTATCTCGTGGATGTGTAGCGCAATGCAATATTGAGCTCTACGAGTCATGATGGGAAGAACCGCGGGGTCAGCGCGAAACGAGGCTGCTTGACGAGGGGTGCACGATATATATTTTTGTGTATATCTATATACCTAGTCGAGCGATCGGCTGTTAATGAAACCGAAAGCGAAGACCAAGCGGGCTCGTTTGAACGAGACACGTAAGATCTCCATTAGACTGAGCACGTCACCCTTCGGCATTTTCTTCATCACTGAACCGATGGCTTTGCGCATTGTCTATACCCCGTGCTCACGGACACTAGCCACAAGATCTCTACTTTCCGAAACGGTGCCACATTACTGTATCTTCTCACCGAAACCAGCCACAATCCCTCTACTCGTTGAAACCAAGCCACAATCCCTCCAGAATAGCCGCAACCCCCCACGCACCGGGATCAGGCGGCAGATCCCCCGCACCGCTCCTGCTACCCTCCGCCGACTCCGCGCCGCCGACGTACACGGCTCTCCCTAGTCTTGCTTTCATACCCCGCGTCCCCTCGGCGCCCTCCTTCGCAGCGCTCACTGCATCGCCGAGGCTCTGCGTTGTGGAGAGTACAGAGCAGAAGGGATGCAGCGCGTCGATGACGGTGCGGTCCCCTGGTCGCGCGGGGGTGTAGGACGAGAGGGAGGAAAGCGCGGAGAGAGGGGCGGTGGACCAGGAGGCGGAATCAGAGAGTGAGGTGGACAGGGATGTGAAGTAGAGAGCGAATACTGTGTTGCACATCAGTATGGCCGAGGACACCGGCACGCCAAGAGGAGGACAGCGAGGGGGAAGGATCGAGACTTACGAGCACCAATGGTCCCGCCCATATTTTCCTCTAGGATCTCACCTAGTTTTCGGGATAGTTGAGGGGGATCGAGTGATGCGACGTCGAGGGATCCCTCTTCCATTGCTCGCGTCACCGCTATCAAGCATCGTCAGTGCGTGACAAGGGGCAGCAAAGGTGTATCACCTCGAGCCCCAGCGGCAAAGGTCTCCCCGCAGTCTCCATCCCCCACGATGGTGTCGAACCGTGTCATATCAGCTTCTACTGCCAAAACCTGCTCGCAAGCTTTCTCGATGCCTCGTTTGACTCGAATGGGGGAGACGTCTGCCTGCCTATACCAATCCGCCCCGTTACTCTCCTCCGGCTGAGTGTCGATTGCATCCGAGCTGAGGAGGTAATTGAGAGAGTCAACGAGTAGATCCACGTCGTTCTCCTCGGCCTTCCTATCACGACGACCAGCTCTCTTCACTGCCGGATCGAGGGATTGGGATCGGGATGTAATGCCCCAGCCCTGACGGACTCCCGCCCAGGCGGTGGCCTCTGTTGGGTCGTCCAGAAGTTGTAAGATGTCTAGCTCGGACTCCACGGGTGTCTCCCCTGAGCTTGCGAGGTCACGGTAGACACCAGAGAGGTTGAGGAGGGAGATCGAGAACCCCGGTGCGTTGAGGGATGTCATGTACGAAGAGCAGTACACGCGAAGAGGGTGGATCCGCTTTGATTCTAGTGCAACGTGAATAGGTTTCGTTAACTCGAGAGAGCAGGAAACACAAACCTAATTGGTTGAGCGTCTCGTCGACGACAGCAGATATCTCGAGCTGCGAGATGCCTCCGAGGTTATTGATGTATAGAACCATGTCATCTGCACCATCATCATCCTTTCCGTACTCGCAGAACCCGCCGTTTTCATCTCTCGACGTGAATATCGCCTCAAGCATATCCTGTATGAGCGTCTCGGCTCCCATCATCTTTATTTTCCTCGCACCAGGCTCGTTATGCAACCCCATGCCGATCTCACACTCATCCTGACCCAGTGAGCCATCCTCCTCATCTTTCGCCTTACTCACCACCCGCCCGGGGACATGACAATGGTCCAATCCGACGCCTATACTCCCGAATCTCGCAACAACCGCGTCCCCCACGCGCTTCACGACGTCGACCGGGGCTCCCCGTTCAGCAAGAGCGCCGAGGACCTTACACACAAATATATTCCCGCCCAGCCCTCTCGGCCCGATCAACGACGGATTCGGCGCGCGTAAGAGCGAAACGTCGTCGGACACGACCACTGAGCGGATGTCAAGGTTAGGTATGAGCGCCCGCGCCTTCTCAATCGCCAGCCCAAAGTTGAGGCGGTCACCCGTGTAATTATTGATGATCACTAACGCCTCGCGCTTCTCCCGCTCGTCGCCGCGGCCGTCCTCACCGAAGAGGCCCAGCGTGATCGCGGTTACAATCTGCTTCGCGCTGGGGCTCGCAAAGACGTCCCCCGAGACCGATGCGCTGAGCATCCCGCGGCCGGTGTAACCTGCGTGTGCGGGCTCATGCCCGGCGCCGCCACCAGATATGAGTGTTACCTTATGAGGGTCGGTGCTAGCCTGGGGCTCTTGGTCAATTGGGGCAGCTCGATAGACGGTCTTAGATGATGCATGTCTGCAATGATACGGAGTCAGCTATGATAATATAAGGATCTAGACCTCTTACAGGCGTAAGGACGGATTGAGGGCGACCGCTCCTCGTAGAGATTTAACCACAAGTCCCTGAGGGGAGTCGAAGACGTGTTTACTGGACATCTCGCGTTAGGCTCGTGAATCGGTTGAGATGAAGGCACTGCAGGTATCAAGGCGCCGCAGCGGAACCCAAAACGACGCACCGCCCATAAATATAGACCCGGACATCCGTCAGAGGTCATCTGTCCACGATTGTGTCTTCAATTGCTGAGAAGAAGACGGAACTAAAGATGTCGAGAGGGCGGTCATAAGATCGAGAGGGTCACCTGACTTCACGTAACATGGAGAGAATTCGTGCTTCAAGTTCAAGTCAGAATATTTCCGTGTTTGATATCCTGCCAGACATGTACACACATACCGGCATCTTGAACTCCCACTGTGCCAGGTAAATGCAGAATGTGGAACCAGCTGTCTGTGCGCGACTGGTGACTAGTAAGTCTCCAGCGGCTGCGCAGCATTCTTACAGGAAGTTATCTGGGATATGGACGTCGCACTGATAGGAAAGCACAGCTAGAAATAAACTAGCACTCGAGGGCCCTTCCTGTGATATGTACAGGACTGCGCCCTGGGGGCTCTCGAAGGTACGTCAGCTGTCTGGTTTCAGCTGGCCTGTCTCCTAGAGTCTCCCGAGGCTCCATGCCATCCTAGCCGCACAGAGGTATATAATAAGACATCCTATAGTTCTGGCTCGGACTGAGTAAATCAAGGTAAAGCAGAAGAAAGTTCGAGGAAAGCGCCTAAGTAGAACCCGGCAACGCCCGATGTTGTGTTCGAACTCTCTGCACCACTGCATCTGTACCTTTGAGAACTCCAATTGACCTGCCCTTGTTCGAGATCAAGCTATGCATCCTGCACTCGAACAAACAGACCTGCTGTTGCTCATCTTCGAGAGGCTAGAGCTGCATGCGCATAGTAATCGTGAGGGCACCAAGCAACCGGATCTTCTACGAGCTGCGCTGACGTGCAAGACGTTCAGCGATGTGGCTCTGAGAATAATGTGGAAGCGCCTCGATAGGATTCACCATCTCCTACGGCTCATTCCCGGTATTGTGATGAGAAATGGTTTCTGCGTGAGTAATAGACGAATGTTTGCGCGGCCAATGATATTTTTCTTGCCCTAGTTATTCCCAGTATGGGAACCTGTGGCTGCTTGCCATATTCAACGATTTTGCAAGTACGCGTCGTATGTGACGTCTTTAGACTATTCTGGTAGTCCGAAGATCCACCCCTCAGTGTGCGAAGGGCTACAGTCACTCCGTCTCTCTCCCGTTCTTCCGAATCTGCAACAGCTGAACTGGTGGGGCGTCCCCATCGATGGACTACTCCCTACACTTGTCGCAGAAAATTCTAGTCTACTTTCGATGGATATCTCTCTTCGGCCGGAGTCTAATATGCCGGATAGTATTGCAGAGCTGCAGGCTATCGTCCATAAGCTCCACACTCACGGTCCTCGCATGCAGCGCCTACGTTTGACAGACATACCGGTCGGTGTCTCATTACAACGCCTCGCCCAGCTGAAGCATCTTCATGACTTGCTATTATGGTTCGAAACTTATACACTATCTGACATCCGTCCTGGCGATCTGCTCACCTGGGATACCTTCCATGCCATGTCCCCCTTTGATCGATTCCGGAGACTTGACATTGATGTATCAAACCTACACCTCCCGTCAGATTGCCCCTCTCTTCGATTCGTCGCGCTCGAAATGCTGACTTTGAGAGGGCCCCTATCACTTGCGACGGCGCTTTTGGTCCATATTCAGTCAGACACCTTGATGTCCCTCAATCACTCTGGCATAGACCCGGACTCGGGGCTACCAGCCTTACTGAACACTGCTCCGCCCTTCCCCCACCTCTGCCACCTCCGACTGGAAGTTCCCCACACATTGAGCAGATACCCGGGGAGGGATATCCTCTCTCGATTTCTCCTATCCCCTCGGCTCCAAACCCTGGACATCAGTTGCACTCCCGGATCCATCCTCTTCTCAAAAGATGATTTCGTGGAAATGGCTCATGCGTGGCCGCAGTTGACTGAACTATCCCTCACCGTCCTCCGTTCGCGGGATATACATGTAGATGGACCAGATGCACGGCTACCCTCAGTCCCTCTGAGCGTCCTGGAGGCGTTTGCGCGACACTGCCCGGAACTCAGGGAGTGGAGTGCGCCCGTCATATACGACACTCCCCTCCAGACCGTCTCCCCTCCAGTGGCGCACGAGAACCTTGAATCGCTGTTCGTCTCCACACCTGCCCCCGATACGCCGACGGCGGGGGAAGCAGCACGCTTCGTATATAGTATTTTCCCGTCAGTCCAGACGATATATGAGCGCGCGGCATATAGGACGATAGAGGCGATGGTTCGGTGTCTTCGAATGGGTAGGCAGGATTTTCTGTCTGGCAATTCGGAGTGGGATTCAGAAAGCGGTGAGGGGGATACTGCATCATCAACGTAAATGAAGGTGACGACGGGACACTCGGAGCTCAGAATTGTGGCGGAGGCTATGGAGTGCACTAGCCGCGACTGAAGAACGTTACATAACCACGCTTGTAAGAGTCGTGGGTGACAGGCGGCGAAACCTGGCTGGAGGCATTTTGCTCTGCATGTTGTACATAGGTGTTCTCAGCCATGTATCCTATTCCCCCATCCGCATCCTCAGTTTTTGCGTCCTTTATGGCGCTGCAGGGTCATAAGCTCGTTGGTCAATGACAGAGCCACAGATCGGTGCAGGGAATGCGCCATTAGTGTTCGGCGCGGGTCGCACCGCGGGTGGTCAGAGCGACACCGCACCCGCACCCGCATACTCCGCAGCCTCGGTGGGTGCGGGTCTAAAACTCGCCGCCGAGACCGCGGGTCGTTGGCCGATGCCCGAGGCCACCAGGGACCACTACATAGGCATCGAGGATGGCTTACCAGGTGAGCTGGGTCATCGTCCATTGCACGTAAGTTGCTCGCAAGGCTGGTAGTGGTCTTAATATGCTCATTAAATGACTGGTCAGTTGATTTCTAAGTCTAAAATTGATCATTTCAGGTAAAAAAACGGGACCCCTCAACGAGAACCGCGGACCCGTATACCCGGCGTCGCGGGTCGCGGTATGGCACGATGTGGACAGTCCACGCATCGTACCCGCACCCGAGCGACCCTCGGGTTGAATACCGCGGTGGCACCCGCAACACGAGCCCAACCTTATGCGCCATGCGTATTTTGCATTCAATATTACAATGTGCATATGTTCTACTAGACCGGTAGAATCTACAAAGCGATTGACGGGAGATTTCCTGCATCACAATACGTCACATAGCCTAACATGCATTGGAAGACATTCTCTCCTGTGCAGTCGCAGTATAAAACATATTCACGAAGAGATGCGGCAAGCCAGGAAAAGAAGCAAGTGGCTGTGATTGGCTGAAGGACGGTCGGGTCGGGGTTCCAAACGCGATCACGTGACGATGGTGTGGTATCTGGTTCTCACGCGGCGCTCATTGTCTGCTCTCCGAACCACCACGAGCCGACAACGACCATCGATAGTGCCACAGCAAACGATGACAAACAAATATCGTGGGACTATATATTCTAAACAACTTCTTGAACCGGTGCGTGTTTGCCCTACGGTCCCTTTCCGCTCGCTGCTAACATGGCGACTCCCCCGCCACCTTCCCCTTCTGTGGCTCCGCCTTCGCCGTCGTCTGGCCCACCCGACTCGCCACGCCCTACGACGCCTGATGCCACCCTTGAATCGGCTGCCGCCAACGTCTCCAACGCTCCTGCGACTCCCACCGCTGGTAAAATTACCAAAAAACCCGCTCACACTACGCCACATAAATTACAGGATAGTCTGACAAGCGTTACTCAGTATGAGTCGTCGAAGAGGGAGAAAGGATTTCATAGAACCGTCTCTGGCTCTGAAGCTGCCAAGCACACCCATAGTGCAATGAAACTAGACAGCTTTCTCAGCCTCTGTTTCCCGAATACCGAGCACAACGAAGTTTTTGACACTTTCAAGGACACGCACCTGGAAGAATTCCAACAACGCCTAGGTAAAGTCAAGCTAGGCCCGAAGCACAATCGAGAGAGGCCGATGTATGCTCGGATCGTATGCTTTTCATGTTTTCATTCTGCCGCGAATCTTTCTGACATTTCTTCTCATGCCTCGCAGAGCAACGCACTTCAGTATGTTTTCGACACCCTGAATGCCGACGGCAATCTTCTCGACCTTTACGTCCAGGATGTATCGAGGGACTTGCAAAGTGGCGACCAGAATTTGCGCGAAATCGCGCCTGATCTGGACATACGGTTGAAGAATGACAAGGGTGATGGCCTGCCTTGGACGCAAGCACTTGGTATTATCGAGGTGAAAAAGACCAGGGCAGAAGATCCACTCCAGGAGGACAGAGTTACGCCACGGATGGCCCAAGGTCACGTTGCGACATGGAATCAGACAATGGAACAGGCTACGGTGGCTTTCCAGGCCCGACCTCGCTGTCATCTGATGGGGATTGGATTCTATCATGAAATCGCCCGTTTCTACCGGTGGGATCGCTCGACAGTAACATTCTCAACATCTTTCGAATACAAGGTCGACTGCAAGCCCTTGGTGAAATTTTTATATGGATTCTCGACCTTCGGACTCGCTGGCACGGGCATCGACACCACGATCACTTGCCCGGTCCCCGATGCGATCCCGCGCCCCATCCTCAAGCGGAAGTTCGACGATGCCATGAAAGACAATCTCATCGATCCTATGAAAGTGATCAAGGACGAAGAGTTGCGTTCAAGCAGTTTCTTGATTTCTGTCCCTTTGAACGAGGAAGCAAGATCGGAGTCGCGATGGGCGGAGAAGTATGTTACCTTGGGCAAACCTCTGTTCACTTCTCGTTCTCTCCACGGACGCGGCACTCGCACTTGGCTCGCCATGCAGACCGCCGTTATAGACTCGCGTCACGCCGAGGGCTACCAGCCTGAACGATACGTTATCATAAAGGACTCGTGGCGTGACTCCGACCGCCTGCCTGAGTCAGAGATCTACGAAAAGATTCACAAAGGTGGCCATATGTTCGGCGTTGCCCGGTGTAGACGTGGCGTCGACGTCGTCCCTCGTCCACCGCAGGAAACGGAGGACAGTGGTCCGCCGAAGGAAGCCGTCAATACCCATCGCACCTGTGCATCGTCGCTCAACGAACTCCGCACTAAAGCTGGGCTGAAAGCTAAGTATGTGGAGCGCATCCACTATCGGTGTATACTCGAGTCTGTGGGGATTCCTTTGACCCGCTTTCGCTCCACGCGCGAACTGCTGGAAGCCGTACGTGACGCCGTCAAAGGTGAGTACATTTTCTACAACATATACTTGTTATTAACAACCACTCTAGGTCATGAGGGCATGCTCGCTAAGAACATTCTTCATCGCGACATCAGCGTCAACAATATCATGATCAATGCTTATCCCAACGAAATCTATACCGAGAAGGGATTCCTCATTGACCCTGAATACGCGGCCTTTCTCAAGGACAAGACGGCCACATCGGATCTACGACGAATTACAGTATGTGACGATCTGCATCTCGGGTATAGCGCTAGTCACGACCTTCGTATTTTTATAGGGGACAATCCAATTCATCGCCGTTGCTCTCCAGCAAAAATTGGAGAGTGATGGACAACATAAAGCGTGGCATGATCTTGAGTCCGTCTACTGGGTTCTGATATACACCGCTGGACGCCATACCAAGACAAACATCCCTGTCTTGGCCAGAATCTTCGACGGAGAAGATGGCGATGGGAAATCATCTTTCGTTACTAAACGCTGCACCACCATCACGGTCGACGGACATGCACCTCTTACTGAGCTCCTTCGCGAGTATGGCAAGTTAGTGCAGACTCATTACCTGCCAGACGAGGTTCCCGTTGAATATCGTAACAAGTTGACGCACGACGCTGTCCTCAAACTTTTCGAGGATGCCTTGAACTCTCCTGATTGGCCGACAGATGATCCTCCTGCTCTCCCTTACGAACTGGGCGCGGATACGACGACGCAAAGGAATCATGATATAGCTAAAGAAATCACGTCGACTACGCGATCAGCTCAGGAGAGCGGCATGTCCGGCACCGCTCAGTCTGGAGGTTCGAAGCAAAGTTCCGCTCGCAAACGCAAGCCCTCAGTCCAAAGAGCGGAGTCTTCGGGGCAGGACAAAGCCCAATCTTCGGGGAGTAAACGGGCTCGGAAGTGAAGCTTCTCCAATTGAGCGAACCTGAGCGGGGCAAGGCTCAGCTGGCTCTTAAGGCAGGATGATGTGCATGTCCTGACTCAGTATCTGCTCTCAACTTGGATGTACCGTACGGTATCTTATCACTGTCCTGTATTGCTTGTCTTGTTCTCCGATATCATCACATGTACAATACTCGACCCCGACCCCGTTTCCTCTCCATCGTGTGCAAGTCGTCCTTGACCACAATTTTCGCGCCTTTTACTACGGTTCCACACAGTAATCGCACCAGACGAGTCGATGAGGGATGTACTACCTATTGTCGTACACGTACCAGATCATGTACTTTGCTAAAGCATCGACTTTCAAGGTCGCTTATATATCTATAACACGTATCTGAATTCCCGATTCTGCCTGTCGGTCAAGTCCAGGAATTCCTGTCCAAAAGTGCTCAACAGAGGATCTGTAAGTCATGAAGGCAGCACTTACTTTATCCACCTTCCTCTCCACCCTGTTCCCCTCCGAGTCGATAGCCTCGATGTACACATCATCATAGGTGTCGTCCGGAGGCTCCTGATCTCTTAGCTTGTTCTCTTTCCACAGTATGTACCGGATGACGAGCAAGATCAAAGGACAGATTGCGTAGCAGACGCCGATGATCGCCCACGGAACGTGGTTGCTAAGAAGCATGAGGCGTGAGACACTCTGAACAGACAGAGGAGAGCTACTTTACCGAGGTTTGTATTTTTGTTGCCACATGAACGGCCCTAGCGGAGCACATCAGAGTTATCGTCTATCCAACAGAACAGAGCAATACGTACCGGCTGCATTACCGACACAATACGCGGAAAGCATGATTGCGTTGGCTGCATGGCCGTCAGTGTGATGTAGGTAGGACTGCAGCTGCTAGATATGAACGCACTAGTTACTTTCTTCGTATGGCCCGCTGTAACACTCGACAGCCAGGAGAGGCTCATGACAAAACCCGTCACACTGATACCTACATTACAGCGAGTGCCATCAACACATCCACCCTGGCGGTCACTCGAAGGAGCTCACTAACCTGACAGCCACTGCGCGAACAGCAAACCGATCTTATCACTCCACGGTAACGTACTGATAAGAATGACCCCTAACAATGATGGTAGAAAATATGCCGCGCCCGTATACCCTCTACCGTTCCTCACCCGTGCGGCTATCGTCACCCCAGTCCAGATGGTCGCGATCTCCACCGCGCCGTCAACACAGCCGAGCAGCGTCGTCTGGAAGGTCGTGAACCCGAAGGACGCGACGATGATCTGGCGCTGGTTGGTGAGTGAGTTCGGGACGTTGTCGAGCGCGGAGAAGAGGGCAAAGAGCCAGGTCTTTGGGTCAGTGAGGGCTTCCATCATCCTAATAGGGCATCAGTCAATGGTGGGTCCAATGGACACGAGCGCATGCGGAGGAGACGCACTGATCTTTCTTGAAGTGTTTGTTCTCAACACCAGTTTGGTTTTCCTTCGTTGAATCGATCAGTCAGGCGGACATACGCTAGGGAAAGCTGCGTGCTCACTTTGATGCGCCTCACGGCCTTGACGCGTTCCTCTGGGGTTAGGAACCACGCATTAGTCGGCGAATCGGGGAATGCGAACCTAGAACACCAAAGGCGGGTCAGGACGCCTATCAGGTTCTCAGATTTAGGGACGGAGTGCACCAATACGCAATGGCGGTGACGAGTGTTAGGATGCCCGTGATGATCATCAGCCTGTCATAATCGTCACGCCTATCAGGTTCAAGTGGAAGGCAAACAATAATGAGACGGACCACTGCCACGGCTCCATACCACCGGCATGGATATGTAGGCTTCCGAAGCTAATAAAACCCGAGATGATTTGTGCTGGGCCACGGATCAATTACCTCCCTCTCTCAGAGAAATTTGCTCCCACCTGTTCCGTTCATCAAGACTACATACCCGAAAGTCAGCGATCTCTCTCCCCAAAAGAAAGTATAGAGGCCACGTACACCAGTACCCCACTCTGAGCGTCTGCTCGTTCCGCGTGTAGAACATGGAGCTGACGATCATGAAGCCCGCGGTGATGGCGCCCTCGCACGCGCCAAGGACGAAGCGCACGACGAAGAGGCCCGCGAAGTTCTTGCAGGCGGCATGCAGGCAGAGCACGATGCCCCAGATCGTAATGTTTAAGCTGTTTTGCGGTTAGCAATGTAAGTGGATGGGCGGGGACAGCTCGGGTGTGTATGCGCTGACCTCATCCATTTACCCACGGGGAAGGCTTGGAGGGCGAGGTTTTGGGGGTACTCGAAGAGGAGGTAGCTGAGATAGAAGATCGTGCCGAGCCTATGGCGATGTCGTTGAAACGGGGTACGTATGCATGCGACAAGCTTCGGAACATACCAATTATACCTGAGGGATGATATTGGCCTTTAGTATTGCGTTACAGAGAGCATAGGGATTTACTCACTGGTTCGTCGTAAGGTGTGTGGCCTCGCTGGATGTTGGGTTAAGTATGAAAACGGATTAGTTGGTTGCAGGCAGGCATACCTGATACCGAGGATAGCGGAGCTTCCTAACGTCGTCTTATCCATGAACTGAATCCTACTCTTCTTTCAGTAAGCATATCAAACAATCAGTTTCAACACACGGACCAATACAGTGCTGCAGCACGTTGTTGTAAGCGGGAGCCATGACTCGCAGAGAAAGATACGTACTGCACATCATAGGCAAAATGTGCCAGTCAATCTTCCGCCTGAGATGAGGTGATTACGGTGCCCTTGGAGAAGCGCATCACTACCCACCTTATCCGCATGGCTTCCGCCTCGTCAAGTTCGATATGCGTCCCAGCTAAGAGCTGAGCACCTGTATCGACTTCCTTGGTCGATACGGATACATTCTGCAGGTGCTTCTCGTCCAAGACCTGTGCCTTCCCGAGGTCGCCCTTCTCGCTGTTCTCCGAGCTCATAATGAGAGCGTCACGGTCAAGAGAAGGTGCCGGCAGTTTGGGGTTGACTGGAGCCCGCTCTTATGTACGCGAGTGACGTCCCGTGGCTCGACGTTGACACGGCTTTGATGGGTGATAAGCAGGCGTCTATCTCCGTTATGCAGCAACAGTGGGAGATAAGCAGAACAGCATGGGAGACCTACAAATATAACGCCATTCCGGAAGTATTGGAGCCCTGCGATGATGGGAGTGGTTATAGCGGTGAAAGAAGTACGAAGAAGCGCCGCGGAGTCTATGGCCGTGATAAGGACTGACGTGCATTCAGCCTCCATCAAGACAGTTCGTAGCGCAACTCTCCATGGAGTAAGATTCGCTTAGACGCGTAAGTTGGAAAGTCGAAGAGCGGTGAGTAGTGGGATGTACCATCGAAACAGATCGAAAGACAAACTCGACTTGGTGTTGGCTGTTATACTTTCATTGGGTTGGTTTTGGAAGGAGATCATTGAACGAGATACAGATAGATCATACGCTCAAAACGAGAAGACTACCATTTATTGTTTGGAATCCCTATAGAGAGCCGGGCGGAAAGAACACGATTCAGGCAGTATTGGATGCCTCATCGATGAGGCAGCCGATACTGCCTCGGCATATAGGGATTTGCATTCGGACATATCCAGGAGTGAGCGCAACTCATCCACGCCAGAGATACTGTCAACTGCCCTGTTGTCGAGTTAGGTCTGTGGCAAGACGGAACAGCGTGCTGAGCGGAATCCTGACAATTACCTAAAACGGACGTCTTCACGGTCTCATGACTGCGTTATTTCGAGCTCTGAAGACGTGTATAAGCGATGGCTTGCTCGCTGTTCTCTACAACCCCGACGCTCTCGCGGTGGCCTCCAACATAGACGTACACCATGCTAGCGACATGGCGAAAAGCATCGTCTAGGACGGCATTAGGTGGCTGGCGTCCGTCTCTGCCGCATCGTAACACCTTTCGTCCGCGGTTCAACTCTTCAAGTAGTCTACGCAGTTCGAAACCTGCTTTGACCACCTCTAGAGCTCTCGCTGCTCTAGTTGGTGCTTCACTCGCAAGTGGTTACCTTGGATATAGCTTCGCATTCAGGCAATCGCGCACCGAATCGGCCGCGCAAAGTAGTACCAGTACCGACTCCCTTCGCGACCCGAAATGGGGGTCACCAGAGGACTTCCAAAAGGCGATCAAGGAGCTGGAGGCTAACTTTGCGGGGAATTCAGAGGTGACGGTGGAGACGGACCCTGAGGTGCTACACGTCCACGGGTATTCGGAAAACGACCATCACCCGGGTACGTCTGTTCTGTTCACATATGTATGCCACCTCAAATTTCTGAACTACTTGAACGAAGCGCATGCGCCGACTGTTGTGGTGACCCCCCACACTACGGAGGACGTCGTCAAGATCGTGCACATCGCGAATAAGTACCGCATGCCGATCACGGCGTACTCTGGTGGGACGAGTCTGGAGGGGCAATTCCGTTCGGTGCGTTTATGCTCTCTAGTAGTACCTCTGTACATATTTGCGTGCATGGTGAAGCTATCGATTAGAAAGAAGTGAATGTACGTGAGGACAGGGTACTTTTGGTGCTACCACCTCAGCCTGTCTGATGTTCAGCGCCTGAAGTACCAAGTGCCCATGTCTATTCATCTCGTTCGACCGATAATCTCGTTACTCCTGTACCTGTCTGTAAATCCCTGCTCTGCTCATGCATCCACGTGTAGAGCCCCGTCGGTGGCATATGCATCGACATGGGCGGGATGAATAAGATCCTCGAGATCCATGGTAGGTACCGAAAATAGAGAACAGCTGCCACGATATGCCCTATGCTGACCTTGTGCCTCTTCCTCATACGAAGAGGAAGACTCGGACCTCGTATGCCAGCCAGGCGCAGGGTGGATGGACATCAACGATACACTCAAGGAGAAGGGTACGTTATTCTTTCTTACCCCTGCGACGGGACGTCTAGTAGATAGATAATGCCCCGTGTAGGCCTGCAGCTGTTCTTCCCGGTACGTCCGCTCCCTCCGTGTAGGAATCATCTCATAACCTGCTTTGCTCATACACTAGTTGGATCCAGCACCGAGCGCCACGATAGGTGGTATGCTCTCTAATGGGTGTTCTGGAAGTACGTCTCTTTTCCATCCGATCTTTCCCTCACCTTATATCGTATACTCTCGCAGCGAACGCTGTCCGGTACGGCACCGCCAAAGCGGAGTGGTTTCTCAACGCCGTACGCCACCTGTCCATCCCTTTTACTGACTGCTTCTCATCCCGTCCCATGTTGATCCCCTTCACGTGTCATTTTCTCTTCTCTCGCTCGCGGTGGTCCTCGCCTTGCGCCGATCCCATCTCGCTAATGTAGACCGTCGTCCTCCCCTCCGGCGAAGTGATCAAGACCCGTCGGCGCGCTCGCAAGTCCTCGGCAGGGTTTGACACCACGAAGCTCTTCATCGGCGCCGAGGGCACGCTCGGGATCGTCACCGAAGGTTCGTGAGCGCGCCCCACAACTTATGAAATATGCATGTGCTGAATGGGGAAAAGTTACGATAAGGCTCGCCCCGCTCCTGCCCACGACGGTGGCGGTCGTGCACTTTCCCGACGTCCGTAAGGCGGCTGCTGCCGTGCGCGAGATTCTCAATCGGGGTGTTGGAATACGTGAGTCACCCCGCGCCCGTGTACAATTTCATATTCAAATGTTACTTCCCCCTTGAAACGTCCCAATGCCAACTACGATGGAATAGAATGTGTCGAACTAGTGGACAACGAATTCATGCGTGCCACCAACCTCGTGCACGCGCCGGCCCCGCCGCGGTACCCCGAGCTCGACTCCCTCTTCTTCAAGCTCCAGGGCCCCACGCCCGCCTCGCTCGCCGAGACTGCGCGCATCGTCAAGGAGGTCGTGAGTAAACCCGAGTATGGCGGGAGCGGGTGGAAGCTGGCGAAGAACGACGAGGAGGCGGCGGATATTTGGATGGACAGGAAGAACGCGCATTATGCGGGGCTGGCGCTGTTGCCTGGGGCCAGGGGATGGGCAACGGACGTTTGGTATGTCTCTTCTCTGCACGTGGAGCTGCTGTGACTTCTCGTCTGCGTGCTGGGCTGACTCCTGAGTGGCAATAGTGTACCGATAAGCAAGCTCCCGGACCTGGTGTACGAAACGAAGAAGGATATTAAGGACTCGGGTCTGACGTCTCACATCGTTGGACACGTTGGGGATGGTGCGTTCTTTGCCTGCTTACGCCGTAGCGCCGGTGTTAACGCTGGGACATGACAGGCAATTTCCATGCGCTGCTGCTCTTCCGTGACGACGCCGAGCTGGCAGTTGTGCGCGACGTTGTCCACCGGATGGTTGAGCGCGCAATCGCGCTCGACGGGACATGTGAGCACGTCTCCCTTTTCTTCCCCCGCCTTTTAGTTAGTTATCTGATCAAGGTACGGGGGAGCATGGCGTCGGCATGGGCAAGAAAGAGTACCTATACGAGGAGCTTGGCGAGGGTACTGTCGAGCTCATGAAGGCGATCAAGCGCACGATCGACCCGCTGAACTTATTCAACCCCGGGAAGGTGAATCTGAAGGTGTCGTGCCTATGATGCGAAAGGCTAATTCTCTGGTAGCTTTATCCCGAAGAGAAGGATTCAAAACACCCGAGACCCTGATAGAGGGGATGGATGGGCTCGGAGTGCTGGATGGGATAGATGCTCTTTGCTTGGATCTAGGGTAGATGCTCTCTAGGAATATACCAAAGGTACGCGTGGCCTTTTCATGGACTATTAGTCGTGAGCACCTTGGCAGTGCATAGAAGGGATGTAACGCTCATAGTGCTTATGCCAAAGCAGCGTGGAGGTCACCTCCGGACCATCAGCTCTGGGTTTGCTAGACGTGGCGTGGGCTGGTCCCACGACTCACCCAAAGACAGCTCTGACCTACACCGTGATATATTATGATTAGCTCGAGCAGATCACCTCCCCATAGCATGGCGAAGACGAGTTACTGGAAGACCTGAGTGTACACCTACCAACTGCCAAGCCGCTTATAGTCGTCGCAATTAATAATAACAGGATTATGTCGAACTTGAGCACACGAGAAATTATCTGAAGTCGCTCACTCATCTCTGACTACTCATCCCTCGGGAGTCGCAAGTGTTCAGGTTTGAAATGCCTCTTTCGCCCATCCTTGCCAACGGCTCGGACTTTCGTGGCGACATCTTGAGATGCTCTATGGAGTACGGATTCCTTTCCTTTGCTGAATGCCGCGAAGCCCTTCAGCGTGAAGAATAGGTGCGCTAATGTTCCCGCCCCATCAAAAAAATATGTCTGAATGTTTCCGTGGATGACAGAGAGATCGCACGCCCTTTGTTGTGCAACAGGACCCTGCGGGCATCGTTAGTGTCGGAAAATCTGGAAAAGACTGATAAGCCCTGACAGAACCTGACGGACTGATCAGGCAATATAATGTTATGTTTCAAGGCTGATAAGCCCTTATCAGGTGTTGTCAGGTTTGGATTAGGTAGGGGCTTCTGGTGGTGCTGTAATATCACAGGAATTCTGTAGTAGATCCTGTACGTCGGAAACATCTTGAAATACGGTCGTAGCCTTTACACGGATTGAGTGTTTTAAAGGTGGCATGTTGACTACGGTAGCATTATAGTCTAAGTCTAAAGTTATGGCGAAATCTACAAGAGCCGTACGTCAGAGGACGTGAGCGCGAGCGACGGTAATTACGAGTCGCCCGGTAAGGCAGTATGTATGATATATATATACCAATATGAGACTCACACAGCTATTGTTGCGTAGTGTAGTAGTTATATCATTAGTCTTTACATATATCATCATCTTTCAACTCAAGGCCGCTCGTTCGAGTTCAAAGTCGAAGTACCTGTATTAAAGTGACGTCTTAGATGGTGGTGTCGATGACCATCAGGTGGCGTGGGTGGCTCCTCCTTTTCTCATTTCTGGGACTCATGGCCTTATCCGGGCTTATCATGCCTTATACTGGCTTGTAACCCCTGTCAGGCCTGATCAGCCTGACGGAGGCTTATACGCGCTTTTCGATCATTTCTGAACCCAATAACTCTCCTCGAACCTGATTGACTTATCAGTGCATTATCTGGCATTGTATAGCAATATCATGCTTTTCTGATTTTTCCGACAAGCCATCGCATGATCGTAGCGGCGCAGGGGCCAGTCCCCGACTCCCGAAAGAAATGCTGAACGCATTGGAGTACCGAACGTGTCTCTCATGCTGGACAAAGACAGGTATTGACTGTATATGCATACAATGAAGTACTGGAAATGGACTCAGGTCAACGAGACAGCTTGCTCCGGAAGCCTTGCAAGTCAGGATATATTTACGAGAACGGAATAGCGACACTAAGGGAGGCTCGTGCTGTCCAGATTCCAGACCATCGATAGAGAACGGCTGTCCGAACATTACAGCTGTTCAAAATATAATAGGCGTGCTCAATTCTACAATTCGGCCGTTCGCTCGAGCAATCGTTCGTTCGTTTGCGCCAGGAATAGCTCAAGAAGTGACTTGGGAAGTATTCGGCGCTGCGCGGCACGCCAGGTCCGATTCCTCGTAAGGTAAACGAGTGGCAAGGGTTCTACAAGTAGGTAAATAGTCTTTCTAGCCTCCCGGGCGCTGCGCGGCATCAAGAATACTCCTAGTTATTATATGTTGATCTCAGTGATACTAAATCATATAAGTTCGTAACTCTCAAACATAACTGTGTGTGGCTAGAACCTTCAATCATCCTATACTCGGTGTCAAGTACAGTTATTTCAATACACAATACACTATTTACTTCAGTACTACACTCGGGTAGCATTACTATCGAGTCAGTGCACATGCATACTGTAGCTGAGATGCACATCGTCAGGCTGAGGCCTCAATGCTGCCAGTACTACGCCTCGTATGTAACTTACCAATCTTGTGCCGTAGGCAGCAGGGTACTTGCCATCGGTGCAATTCCACACACAGCCGGGGGATGCCTGACAGTGCCATAGGCCCGAGATCTTGAAAGGATCGAGACCACACTACATATCTGGAATTAGTCCCTATTCACAAACGGTAATTATTGACATGAGAGGTAATAGCTCCTATTTGCTGATGGTGGTAAGATTTGGATCGGTGGACCTTCCATTTAAGGAGGGTGCTCCCGTTACAGTTAAGGTAATTTGGGCTATAAGGGGTATACCCCCTGTTCAACGCTGGCAATTTTTGATCACCAGAGAGCCCTATACAACGACTGAACAGTAAACCGATTCTAGGGGAATCGGAATTCTAGGGGAATCGGAATGCGGGAGATGGCCGAATAATCATGTGACTTTCTCCTTCGCACTGGTAAATTTGGCTTGCTGTAACCCAAATATATGGTTAGGAATGGACTACTGGGCCTGCGCCATAGGATGGGGATTAAAATAATGATGACAGGCACTAAACATCTGCTTTGTTACTATGTTACCACCATGTAATGAGCTTATTGCCAGTGAATAGGAGACGTTGCAAACTTTGAAGTTCGAGCCGCTCGAGGGAGCAGACGCTCGGCTCCCTTCGGCCATCTCCCGCATCACTTCCACCCGAGTGACACCAAAAGCGAGATCCCTTCAGCCGTTTGCAGATTGATGGACCACCAATCCAGAAAATCGCGTATAGTCGGAGTGGGTCGGAGTGCGTCCCAGGGACGTCGGAAGAAGGTAGGGAAGTCCTCAGGGACTTAAAATTGCTTGTCCGACGTGGTCCGACTGTAAATGATTTTTGAAAAGTGGGCCCATCAATCTGCAAACGGCTGTAGACTTGGGACTACGCCCCAAGACGCGAGACCAGGGGGTCTTGAAAACCTTATTTTGCCACCCCCCCTGAACGCCCCCCCCCCCCTGGGTACCCCACCTCATCCCCCTTGACTTCAACGCTCGAGCATCGGTCTACATACAGTACACGTCACCGCCTACACGCATAATAAGGCCGTCCGCTACTCTGCTCGACGCCCGTCGACCACCATGCCCTTGCCGCTTCCGGCCGCGGTCCGGGTAGAAGTCTGGTAGCAAACCCCAACCCTAGGGTGTACCGCCACGGGTCAGGTGACACAGGCGCGCCGCTTCTTCGGGGCTACGTCCCGCCTCTCCGGCGCCTCGTTGTTAGGAAGCGATGTCCTAACTAGTCGTCTTGAGATAACTGGGCTACGTGCCAACAGTTATGTCGTCACTACCTCAGTAAGCGTACTGAAAGGTAGGTCTGGCCGGGCCAATGCCAACGGTCAAGTCAAGAGTCCAGGTAATCGCTGTATTCAACAGGAGGTTGAACTAAGGAATACATGGGTTTTCCTACAGTATATATAGTAACTGGTATAGGGGTTAATACCCAAAGAAGAGAACAATAAGAAAGGACGCGTAAGCTATCCTGTGAGAACGTAACTCAGAGAAATGAGAAATACAAGGGCGCCTATTGGTAGAAGGTGAGTCAAGGGAGATAACGTGTGGGAAGAAGATAGCGTCCATGGGAAGTTCTACTCAGAGAAAGGTACTGTCCAATAGCAATGCTCGGAATGGAAATGGAATGAGATAAGCATGGGAAAATCATAACATTACCCCCTTCCTATGGTCGAAGTTTACCCAAACTTCCTAGTCATGACCGGTTACCGAACCGTCCAGGTCCACAAGAGTGCCATCGTCGTAGTCTTGCTCTTCAGTGGCTTCTTGGATAGCATTGTCCCAAACAGTTCGTTGAGGACAGGCAGATGGATAATGCCCTGGTTGAGTGCGTCCACAGATGTGGCAGCGGAAGAGTCGGCAATGAGATTGGAAATGACCAGGCTGCTGACATGCCCAGCAGATATTGCCATATCTTCCTGTCATATTGGTAGGCAGCACTGGACCGTCGACGTCAATGGGATTCTCTCGGGATCCGGTGGA
>NW_006920429.1:94956-137680 GCF_000344685.1 Gloeophyllum trabeum ATCC 11539
TAGAGGAGGGGTTGCCTAGGCTTGAAGAAGTCGGCAAGTGTCGTAGAAGAGTTCAACCTAATGTTAGGAAGCGATGTCCTAACTAGTCGTCTTGAGATAACTGGGCTACGTGCCAACAGTTATGTCGTCACTACCTCAGTAAGCGTACTGAAAGGTAGGTCTGGCCGGGCCAATGCCAACGGTCAAGTCAAGAGTCCAGGTAATCGCTGTATTCAACAGGAGGTTGAACTAAGGAATACATGGGTTTTCCTACAGTATATATAGTAACTGGTATAGGGGTTAATACCCAAAGAAGAGAACAATAAGAAAGGACGCGTAAGCTATCCTGTGAGAACGTAACTCAGAGAAATGAGAAATACAAGGGCGCCTATTGGTAGAAGGTGAGTCAAGGGAGATAACGTGTGGGAAGAAGATAGCGTCCATGGGAAGTTCTACTCAGAGAAAGGTACTGTCCAATAGCAATGCTCGGAATGGAAATGGAATGAGATAAGCATGGGAAAATCATAACACTCGTCGGTAGGCCCGTCGTCGTCGTCGCCGACGATGAGCATAGCTATAGCACTTGTATGTAGTCATGAAAATATGGAATAACTTTCATTAAATACAGATCACTTCGAAACCAAAAAAGGCAGGTGTGTGCATTGCGTACAGGACTGGTCGCGAGTCTAATTTGAGCACGCCTAATGATAGTCGTACGCACTGGGTACAATACCCATATTGAGCCACCGAGAAAGTGTGAAAGGAAGTGGACAAAGGTCAAATTTCCTTCATAGTGTTGCCTTGCAAAACAAATGAAAGTTCAATGAACAGTGCTGAACAAAGATCATATCCGGTGTCACAATCAGATTTCTGCACACTCAAAAGTAGTATTATTCTAATTCATTTCACTGACTGTGCAATGGACAATCATGAAAAAAGTTTGACCCTTGACCAGTTATTTTCAAAGTTTTGTGCATGCTCAATATGGGTGATGTACTCAGTGCGTGCTTTTGCCCCGGGTATTCCCGATAAGGAAAATAGTGGCCACTAGATCCAAATTTAAACATTACGTCGTTTCTACCCTCTTGGTGACCTTGTTGTCCAGCAATATGCTGTCAGATACGTTCCGAGGGCTGCTATTGATGAGTATGTAACCGTCCCCGGACATGCAGCAGTCTCCTTGCTTGACCCCGGCGTATACTAAACTTAACCAATTTCACAAAGAGGGCAGCACCGCAAAAAGTTGCGATTCTCATGATATTTTTGGACAGCTGTAATCGCCACAATGAGGGCGAAACCGAAGTGGCGTTACAGCTGTTTGCATAACGATAGAGCCAGTCGAGAATTTTCATTCGTGGGGCACCTGCCGGCATGTACCCTCCAAGTCTAACCAAAGCCAAACGGCGCCCCACTACATACCAACAGGCAGAGCGCTAAGGGTCTCGAGAAGGCAATTGACCCCCTTCCGACCGTTCTCTGCCGTTTCCGGTGATTTTGCGGTTGTTTGTCCTTGAAGCGGCCTATAAGGTAAAGATCCGGACTGGCTCTAAGTATCGTTCTGGAAACATATAGCACGGGTTACAGCGCTAGCATGGAATTGTTCACATACATAACTATCTCACGGCGAGAGCTCGTGGTATGTGTATGGCAGACGGCACATATCTTCTCAACAAAACCTTCCTCCTTACAAGCATGGGAATCGGGAAAAGGCATTGAAGGCACTGCGAACGAACACTGTCCCGGAGATGGCGGGCGACTGTACCTTATGCAAGACTCTTTCCATCTCTCGAGCCCACTTACCACGCCGCTGTGTCGGGGGAAATGATGCAATGTGAACATGGATGCAAATAAGAATTGCTCGTGAATTTGGAGGTGTACCTCCTGGCATAAACGTATAAGTTGCTGGGAACAGACAGTCCGCGTACAGTACACGGTAGCTTTCCGCGGAAGCCCTCCAACGTGTGCCTTTTCCGTACGAGGAGCTTGTCATTGTCAATTTGTTGTAAATTGAGGCTAAACCGGCGGGTCACGTCACACTAGTCACGTGACACATCTCACACGGGTCCGCGGCGACGTGGGAAATACGCCTCTCTCTCTTGCCACAACACGCGTTCGTTGCCAGTAAGTAGCAATTGGTCGCGTCCTCATCAACACGTGCATCAAAAAGCCACACAGAGGCTGTTACAAACAATGGAAAATGAACAGCGGAGTTCAAATTCCAGCGACTTCATAAGCTCGGTGGGTCACCGTCGCTCTTCGTTGCCTCCTCTTGCTCTCTGACAGTAATCACAACGCGAATGTCTGAACCTGACCTCACTCCTTCTCCTGATACCACGCGTTCTGCCTCTCCAACTCTTTCGTCGTTCAATGATGATGGTGTGCCGGTGGCCTTTCCGTCTGCTCCTGGGCGTGCCACATCACCCGCTGGCGATGCTGTGAATGATGGCGGTCGGCCCCATACACCACCCGGAAAACAACCACCTCCCGTTGTGTTTAATACTCCGACCTCTCTCTTGTCGGAACGGCCGCTCTCCTGTTCCCGCAAATTTCAGTCACAGGAAGTGACTCTAGACACATTACGGACAGAGGCCGGGGGTGAGGCCTCAAGGCTACGGGTCGGGCCTGTATCTATTCGTGATTTTATGCGTATTACCTTCCGAAGCTGCTTCGAGGACGTGGTCGAGAATGCCCCGCAGGGCATATCCAACAAAGCTCGGACCAAAGTCTCGAAAATACTGAAGGGCGTGCCTACCGGGGATGGAGTTGAACTTCAGATGTATGATCCCCTGGTACGTAATGATACTGACTCTTGAGTTATTAGTACTGACTGCCAGTGATTACTGCAGAAGAAAGCGATGAATGCGATGTGCTCGTCACTATGGGGCAAGCGCTGTCCCATCAGACTAGACATCGTCAATAATACCAAAGACGCTAAGGATCCTGGGATGCCAGACCTCATCATTAATTCGAAAGGAAAAGGGAAGACCTGCCGCTGGCCATGCGCGTTGGCGTTCGTGGAAGTCAAGCCTAACGAGAAGCAAGACCCTTTTTACTATGTCGCCGACAACTCGAGCCGAGATATTCCTCATCAATATCAGACAGAAGTCTGGAATCAGTTCTCCCACTACGCCACAGTTTCTTTCAAGCGCCGACCTCGCTGCTTTCTGTGCGGTCTCGGAGTTTTCGGTGGTCGTGCTAGGTTCTTTCGCTGGGACCGTTCCGCCGTGCTCGTCTCTGACTATTTCGACTACAACGAGAATCCTGAGCCACTTTGGCAATTCCTTTCCGGATTTGGCGCCAAGGGGTACAATGGCAGTGGCATCGATCCCACAATACAGTTCCAGTCGCTCCCAACGGGTCAAGCCGGTTTATTGCGGAAGAAGATCAAGCGGGCAAGGGAGAAGCGTCTGATCTCTGAAGAGGCCGAAAAGCTTGACGATGACACCCTGGTGGCGCTGAGTAGTACCATCATAGCCCCGTCCAAGTCTGGCGATAAAGTGGAGCAGTATATAACTATTGGTCCGCCGCTCTTTACCTCCGTGGCGCTTCTCGGGCGAGGAACGTGTACTTGGCTCGCCGTCCCTGTCCCAGGCACGGTTGAAAACCCCGAGCGCAGTAACGAGGACCACTTCGTCATCATCAAGGATTCCTGGCGTGACCCGTCTCGTAGGATCGAAGGCGATATATATGGGATCATTCATGGACCTGAGGGGCATGTTCCCGGGGTGGCGAGGCTGCGAAGCGATGTGGATCTTGTCGACCTTCCCGACCCCAACAGCGGGATGCATCGCACGATTGCTGAGATACTGAATAAACACTATGAACCCCGCAAGTGTCCTCCCCGCGTCCATCATCGCTGCATCCTCGACTCCGTAGGGATCCCCCTCAGTCGCTTCTCCTCTACCCGTCAGGCGCTGGAGGCTTTCTACGATGTTGTTCTAGGTGCGTGACCTCGTTCCATTCACCAATGGTTCCTCAATAGCTCATCTCAATGGCAGGTCATGAGTGCATGGGCCAGAAGGACATCCTGCATCGAGATATCAGTGTAAACAACATCATGATCAGTGCCTATCCTGATACGGAAATGTGCAAGGGCTTTCTCATTGACATGGAGTATGCCACCGTCATTGGTGAGGCCGGTAGTGACGGAGATCTTCGTGAGATCACGGTAAGTGCGTTTTTTTGGGGTTGCAATCTGGAGTAACGGCCGTGTCCAGGGAACTACGCAGTTTCTATCCGCTGCTCGAGTTCGGCAACGGGGGAAGGAACTACCCGTGCATGAGACTTGGAACGATCTGGAATCCTTGTTCTGGTCTCTTGTGTACACCTTTACTCACTATCGGCCGCATACTTTGCCGGAGCACTGGATCCGTAAAGTTTTCGTCGTTGCCGATCCCGACCTCAGAATTCGCTTCGTCGAAGAGCACACAAAAAAGTTGCAAGTGTTATGCGGTCCCGATCGGCGCAGCGAGGGCGTCGGAAGCGCACAGATTCCCGAAGAAAGCATCTCTATCCACGTTCCATTAACCTCCTGTATCCACGAGATTGCAGATCTCGTCGCCAGCCACTACCATCGCCCGAGTGTGTACACACTCCTCCGTAATGCACATCCAGAAATGTTCTGCCAGCTCAAGACTCACGAGAAGATCAAGCGGGCCATTCGCGACGCTTTGGACACCGGTGACTGGCCTCATCCAGACGATAGTGCCACTCCCTTGCGCCTTATACGGGAAACCAAGAAGGATGCCTTGGACACTACCGCAACGAACCTCGGGTCCAAACATGCATCCGGAAGTAAGGGTAAGCGAAAGTGGGAGGACGAGGAGGACACGTCTGTGAAACGCGTCCGTCATCGCGAGAGCGAGAATGATAAGGATGCGGTACCGGGGAATCCTGCGGGGTGTGGGATTAAAGACCGTCTTCCCCCTGTATTAGACTTCGTGTAAGCATAGGGACAGCTTTGCAATCATTTGTGACTCCTTCATTCCCTTCGCTGCCAGTGGCTGGTTAGGGTACTTCAAGTACGTCTGCTTCTGTTTCGTTATCATGTATGATGTATCTACGTTCTCGAGCATTGCCGTTGCATATAATTCTTTGTAATATTACGACACTCATGTCTATCTTCTCAAGCATCTGCCAGTGAGGAGGAATAACGGTACGCACCTCCAAAGGAGAGTGGTTCTTCAACGACGTACGTACTCCCTCTTCTCGACCTCCGCTTGACTGTCAGCGGCCCCTCCTACGCTGTTTCTAAGCTAACGAAGCATCCCTAGTGTTTGCCAAGCTCGCGGGTGTGCGCCACTTTGTCCACCGCATGGTTGAGCGCGCAATCGCGCTCGACGGGACATGTGAGCACGTCTCCCTCTTCTTCCCCCGCCTTTTAGTTAGTGATCTGATCACTTTCTTCCCCTTAGGTACGGGCGAGCATGGCGTCGGCATAGGCAAGAAAGAGTACCATAACTATAAGAGGAGCTTGGCGAATGTACTGTCGAGCTCATGAAGGCGATCAAGCGCACGATGGCCCGACCCGCGGAACTTATTCAACGCCGGGAAGGTGAGTCTCCTGGTGTCGTGCATATGATGGGAAAGGCTATTTTCTAGCTCTGGCAGCTTGATTCCGAAGAGAAGTATCCAAAACACCCGAGACCCTGATAGAGGGATGGATGGGTTTGCAGTGCCGGATCATCGATGGGATAGATGCTCTTTTCTTGGATCTAGGGCAAATGCTCTCTAGGAGTATACCAAAGGTATACGTGGCCTTTAATGGAATATTAGTTGTGAGCACATTGGCTGTGCATAGGAGGGATGTAACGCTCAGCTCGCGTCCGTGGCAATGGTTGAAGATGCCTTGTCACACTCGCGCGTTCGGACGCATCACGTGCGCGTCGCCGTAGTCACGTGGTCGCATAACGCAGCCATTTGTGGCCACATTCCGTTGGTCTACGCACGACCTCCTGCGACTCAACGAGCTCATCTGTGCAGTAAATGTCGCATTGCACTCCCTCAACGCAGCGGGAGAGCCTCCCTTGACGCTCTCCAGATGTTGCACAGACATGCTTCAAATCGCCCCGACTGGTATTAAGGTTAGGGTGAGACTCTACGTGTCGCAGTACTTACGACGCCAACCGAGCTGCGTCGCTCGATTCTCCGTTCATCTTTGGGGTACGTGGAAGAGCGGATATGCAAGACTCGAACTCCATTGACGCTGCGACGCTTTTGCTCTCTTCTTGCTGACACAAGCGTTAAATGTGTATATGACCGCTTTCAACTCGTCACTACGATCGGACCAGTGTGTTCGGGCCCACGCAGCCATCCTTCAATATGAAGACAACCGTGCCTTTGAGAGGAAATTGATGGATGATGGATAATAACGTATCCGTACTCACTTTGTCTGACTCGCCATCTCTTTGAGACATCGAGATGGCATGTATCTGTCATCCGGATTTCTATATTGAGTTTCAAGGGCCTCAAAACCAATACGAGGTGTAATGCATTTTATTGAGTGACCTTGCGATAATTCCGGATTTCGAGTGCGCTTGTGAGTGGCACGAAATTGCCAGTTGTGACAGTCACAATGCTTGGGAATGTGGCAATTCCCGCATTGCCATGCGCGTTAACTAGCCGATATCGATTGGACAAACACGACCCCACAACTTCCGCTTCCTTCCTTCCTTCAGACAGGCTTCTGCCTGTGCTCTGGCGACATCCAGACACTGATCGCTATTTATCCCCCTAAATACGACCTCTCCCTCTCCCTTGCGTCCCTACCCCCGTTCAGCTCTACCGAATCCTACGCGTGCCTGATCTCTACCAATAACCATCCAGCCATATTGGAGTTCCTCAGCAGCGACTGACCGCTCTTGTGTATGGCCATGTCGGCAGCTGAAGCGGCTCGATTTCTTTTCGGCCCAGTGTCTCTTTACGACTTCCTGCTATTGTCTTTTCCCCTTCAGTATCGCGATGCAATCATCGATAATGCCTACAAGGCAGTGCCACGGGGCGCCAAAGACAAGGTCTCGTATCTATTGGGCATGCTCTCAGACCAAAAAAATCAGCCACTTCCTATCAAGCGCCGTATTCTGGTAAATACTGCTCCTTCGTCAGCCTTGCATTCCGTGACACGATATTTCCTTGTAGATTGACGCACTGAAGATTATGACTGGGGCGCTGTGGCCCGGGGCATCTCCACTTCGTTTTGAAGCTTCCACAAGCAACGATGCCGACGCCGTGCCCGACATTACTTTCCACCTTCAAGACGGCTCCGAGTACCGGTGGATGGAAGGTCTAAGCTTCGTTCAATTCGGCTCCGATGCTCTTTTACGGGCGAAGAAGAACACTTCCACCCTCTTTCCCGTGCCCGGAAATATTAATGCGACGCTCTGGAAGAGAATACACGGACAAGCGTCCGTTGCATTCCATCGCCATCCACGATGTTTTTTACTATCTCTTTGCGTAACTGGGCCGGAGGCTCAGTTTGTTCGATGGGATCGCTCCTCCGTCCTAGTCTCGGAGCCTTTCCGGTACAAGGAGCGTCCAACATCTTTGTGGCATTTTCTGGCTGGCATAGGAGCGGAGGGATATCCTGGTGCGGGTGAGGACTGGACCATAAAGTTACCAGCCACAATAGAGAGGATCGACCTTTCCGCCTATACGGAGGCCAGGGAGCATGGCTTATTACGAGAGGAGGCTCTGCAACTTGAGGATGAAGAATTGCGCAGACGCAGCAAAGTTATCTCTGTATTCCCACCAAATGAAGGAGTGAAGAAATACGTGTCTGTTGGTCCCCCTCTCCATGCGTCAAAGCAACTCCATTCCCCAGGCACGAAGGTGTGGTTAGCAGTCCCTCAATCAGGCGAATCTCGCCAGTCTCCACACAACTTCGTCATTATTAAGGACTCCTGGCGGGATCCGGCTTCCGAGCCTGAGGGCGCTGTCTATGAGGCAATACACGGAGAAGAGGGAGCCTTCGGAGTTGCCAGGTTAAATACCTGGCTGGACCTTAAACACGTCCCTGACCGCCGCAGGAAAAGCTACACCACCATAGGTGATGTAATTAACTACCGCATGCCCAATCATAATTTTCCTTGTTTAACGCAATACCGATGCGTCTTTGCGTCTGTCGGCATCCCGCTGGCGGAATTCGGCTCCACCCGTGAGCTACTGGAAGCCGTCCGTGATTCCGTCCGTGGTAAGTCGCAGAACACCGTACAATAACGCTCTTACTCACCAGTGGCATAGGACATCGGAACATTGTAAAACAAGGGTACATTCATCGCGATATTAAGGAGGAGAGTATCCTGATAAGCGTTGATCCCGCGAGCGAGCAAGGTGCTCGTGGATTCCTTGTTAATGTTGGAAGTGCTACCTTTTTCATGGACGACAAGAACTACGATAAGTTGTTGGAACTGAGGGTAAGCGTATCAATAAAATTCTTTGTCTGCTGATGCTAAATTTATCCAAGGGCTCTCCCGAGTGCATCTCACTTATGTTAATAAAAACCCATCGCGCCAAAGCCCCCTGCCCTCACGAAGCGTGGCACAATCTGGAGGCCTTTTTCTGGGTCCTACTTCATGTTGTGGTGCTCCACGTCCGCACGACTTTCACTCAAGAGGCATATATCGACATGTTCCCGCAAGGGTATAGTGGCCGAATGCAATTCCTGCAGGATGGTGTCAAACATTTCCGCGTTCGCGATCATCCGCCATTAACTCGATGTATCAGGGGCCTTGCTCGACTTGTATTGAGTCAGTATATCCCGAAGGAATCAGAGGAAGGTGTTCCAAATGAAGAGGCCGACCTTTTAACTCACGTCAACGTCGTGGAGGAGATCGAGACGGCATTATCTGCCGATGACTGGCCTGCGGTGGACCATCCTTCCATCCCCTGTGCTCTAGCCGATGACTTGCTCTCAGAATTCGAGACCTTCGAAGAGGACGATGGATACCCTGACGCTGATCAGGCGTATGACCCGGACGACTATGGACTCCGACATCTATTCGACGAGGAAGACGTGGACGCCAGTACCCCCAAAGTCATCTCTACCGATGAATCGGACAAGGACCTTACCAACGTTTCTGTAACGGCTGACGGCGACTCACAAAGCGAGTGTGCTCTCAGCAACGGGGCAGTTGCCTTTTTGGAGCAGTCTTCTGCAAGTGAGAACGAACGGCCGCGATACCGTCCTGATTATGCAGTAGAAGGGACGGGGGATATTTTGGCCGATGGAGGACAGAACCCCTCCCAAGCGAAGAGGCTCCTTCCGAGTCTCCTTCCGAGTCTCCTTCCGAGTCTCCTCCCGAGTCTGCTTCCGAAGGATGATTTGGAATCGAAAAAGGGCGAGGAAGTCTCTTCATCGTCCGTGGTCGACCAGGTCGCCGATACTCGCGACCAGCCGTCCGAGACAATCAGAGACGGCGAGAAGGATCATCCAAGTCAAGTGAAGAAACAGGGGGGAGGAGACGAGGACCTGCCATCATCGGTGGTCAAAGATACTGCGAAAGCGCCAGAGGTACTGCCATGCGGAGCGCTGGACTGTCAGGGAGACAGTGAGGATTTCGGGAGAACACCCGGGGAACGAAGGCACTCGGAATCACAAGAAATCGAGACGGTCGCTGCGCAGGACAAGCCACCTGCGAAGTTGCACGCATCCACTTCTAACATGCAAGCCACAAAATCTGACCGAAAGCGAGCCAGAGAAGATGATGATGAGTGTGAAGACGAATTTGAAGAAAAGCGCGCTCGTCAACAGACCTACGAGATAATCGATGTCCCGTTGCAGCTGGACGAAGCATTCCTGGAGTTGTAGGACCGACCACCTCATACTGATGGATCGTGCAGCATTGGTAATGAATTAATAAACGCCAAACGTACGCCACGAAGTGCTCTGGTACGGACTGGAAGGATTTCTTCTCAATGGTCGTATTCTGCCGCTGTCCCTCGTCCGCGCTGTCTTGTATCGCTATCTTTCGCACTTGCTCCTGTTCTCGTATGTTGCAACTCACGCTGTTTTCATATCTTGTATTTTTCCTGCTATCTTATCGCTATATATCCACGTGCGTCCTGTACCATACAGTAGCCCGTAGAATTATCTACTATATGCGTAACCGATGAGAGGAAAGGCTGCCGGAAGCACACCCGTCACGGAGCGAGCGTTCGTTCTTGTAAGGCTGTTCGAAATCACACAGCACCACTCGCAGCATCGTATAACGCCTTCCACGTCCTTGCAATCATGACATCCTTTTTTCCATAGTAACCCACGCCAGGATTCGACACTTGGGAAGAGGGAAAGAAGAACCATGGAACGCACCTTCGACTACCTCAATCCCTCTCTCCAGACAGTCTAGAGGCGACCAAACTTCCAAAGGAGTTATCAGCAGAAGGACATCGTCAGCGAGCGGGTAGACAGAGTATTCAGCGCGTCGCTGGGCACCCAGTCGTCGACGCGTGAAATCATCATCACAGCGATAGTGGACCTTCGATGTCTTCAAGGAGCATTGGAGTTTCGAGTCTGGTATGATAGTCTGGTCGCTGCACCATGAGCAGCCAATGATCATCATCACCTATAGGAGTTCATTACCCCGAGGATCTCGCATGAGAAATACAGCAGTGCGCACAACACAACACTCCCATTACCAAGGTGCTTCACTCAAGTTCCTTCACTCTCGGTTCTCGACGTGACGAGAGCCTTGCGACTTCCTGATTAAGCGAGCTGGAGATACATCGCAAGAACACGCAGATAACTGAGTGATCGGACCTACAGAATTGTATCTTCGGTCTCCAGAGTCGGTGCCAAGGAGCAGACACCTCCAGTCTTTGCGCCGGAGGAACGATGAGGACAACGAAGAGTCAGATAAACGTGCCAGCTGAATCATCTCACGAGAGTACCCAGGCAGTTGCAAGCCCAGCTTACTTCGAGTGCTCATCATCAGGAAGCACTTTGTATTGTTCCATTGCACCAGTTGACCGCGGCTCCGAAGTGACGCCCTGGAGATACCTAAGCAACACAATCAACCCTGAACGTGAAAGATGCCTACCCACTGCGGCTATAAATTGTGTCCCACTCATTGAGTCGAAATTAGATCTGCTTGAGGACGGGTTACTAAAGGCTTCGAGAGAAGACCCTCGCAAGAATACCGCAGACGAGATTGAGTACCCGCAGCAATGGGCCCACCTTTAATCTAACAATAACTTCGCATTCCTTACACGACTTCCTGCGCTCCAGGATATCAGCTAGATTGAAATACATTAATCCCCATTGGAAGGCCTCCGGAGTCCCGGCAAAGCGTTCATTCACTCTAGACGGCACTGTCTCGAAACGGACGAGTCAGTCCACAGCTACCAATTCTGTGCTTGCTGATTCCACGCTGAAATCTACTGGAAACAATGTCTAGACCTGCCATGGAGTATTCCGGCGTTCGTGTCCGCGCGAAGGAGGAGGCGCGAGTCCGATGCCCTCGCGCCTCGTCCCCGTAGATTGAGTGAGCGGTTCAAACCAGGAAGTGTATTACGCTCCGGAACATGCATACTATGGTATAGCCGTAGCAGCATACCCACCAGAGAACGATCATCAGCGAGCGATATAGTGAATCTGTGTTTGGTCGGCTAGAGCAGACCCAACATCGGGTTCCCCGGGGTTGCTAGCGTTCAGTATCGTCATCATGCTATCCTTGTCGGGTAAAGTCAGAGGTCGTAGTTCCGGGACATGCCATGGCGCCCACAAAGATCAGAGACTGATAGGATTCAGCGCCTTGAACTATTACAGAACGCATAGAACACCGGGAGCAGTCGGACTCATCCAGGGCAGAGACAGCCTCCAAACCGGGAGATAGGACCCAGGAACGCCGCTGAGTCAAAGATGGGCTTGAAATACGAACGCCCAGACTGTCGTGCTCGTTTCCGGTCGCCAGCCTTGTTGTAACCACCAATGGGAGGATTGGCCACGTGGGTTTTGCCTCCGTGTCCCACACGAACGCGTCTTGAACTTCTCCATCCTCGATGCGCTGATGGTATAAACTTGGCTGCCAATATGGCCTAGTTCAAGTTCACATCGTCGCTGCTCGCCACTGAGAGCAGCTTAGCACGTCAATATAGCTGTTTGTGGGTCCCTCCAGGTTGACGTGATTTGTGGTGAGTCTCTGCACGTGGTGCCACCGGACCTTCTTCATTTACATACTACACTTTTTGTCAGGCGGCTAAGCCGATCTGAGCGATAGCGCCTTTATCAGAGCCTGCCTTTGTCTTTGAGCCTGCTAGCTAACCGGTATATAATCCCGCCCTTTGCGACTCCTCGCTCTGTGCCTTCGTTGCACTCAAATCGGCCTTTCTTGCGCTGCTCTATCTGCCTCTGGTGCCAGCGAACTGCTCCGTCGTAGCCTTTCCATTGCGCTACAATGGAGGAAAACCCCACTGGTTTATTGAGTCATCCAGAAGAATTTTCGCCGCTCTATGGTTCTGCTGGTACCGCTGCGCACTACGCGTGGATTGGGTACGCTGACGGCGAGATCCATGCGTTGGATGGGATGGAGCAGGTATACTCATCCGCTGGTGTATACCATCGCCCAATGAGCGACCCGAACTCTACGATCTGTCCTGGTGATATCAACGACTATCATGTACACCAGACTCATGTACGTAAATTTGCCCTTATCGTTTGCATATTTCCCCACCTTGTATAAACTAGTTGCAGCACTCCTTACCGCTCGTACACCATGATGATGCTGTGACATCCGGTCCTCGACCTATTATAAACTTCGGTACTACGCTGCGAGATGCCCTAGTCGAAAGTCCTCCTCCCACATCCCCGCCGTTCAGCAAGCCCTACCGAGTTGTCACCGATCCTCCCGCGTTCCGTACCGCCCCCACCAATATTTCGGCTGGTCACTCTCCCTCCGCAGACCGCATGTGGTACATAGCGGGCACGGAGATAGCTGTGACCTCTCAACAGGCATGGTCAACGCTCTACGGCGTTACCACCAACCCTCATCCTTCCCTCTACCAGTCCGACTCCCGCGTCTTGGACGTCCAAGGTGCTTATAACCCTGTCGAAGCCCTTGCCCCAGGCTCAGACCCTGGTCAGAGTTCCTGCGAACACCCTGAGACCATGCCGGCAGCAGAAGCAGGTCGTACCGTATGTTCTCGTTCCTTATAGAAACGCGCTGGGACTGATGGTTTTTTTTTTTCCTTTGGAATATGACGCGTTCGGACTATTGCAGCACCCTTCGCTCTCGGCGACGTCCTGCGAGTCCTCCCTTTCTTCCATTACCAAGGTTCCTCAGCACCCTATCGGCTGCCTACCAGACCACCACCACGATGATGACGTGGCTGCATCCCCGCCACCCAACCAAGGCGGACAAGGTAATTCTCTGACCTCTCAATCATGCTCCCGTTGTCTGCATTCAGCCCTGCTCCAGGCCACTCCTCTGACAGCTGTCTATCCCTAGTCACGAAGCGCTCGAAGTCGAAGTCTCAGAAGACCATCCGCCCCAGCCCCAGCCCGCAGTCCCGTGGTCCGGGCATGCTCGAGCAGACCTTCACGCTCGAGCTCAACATGCCCAAGAAGCCGGCGGAGAAGAAACCCGTCATGGCGTGCCTCTTTTGCCGCGAGCGCAAGATCGCTTGCGGGCCGCCGCCCGAGGACAGTGCGGACCGGACGTGCAAGTACGCCTTTCCCTTTTGCGGTTGATATGCGGTCGAGTACTTATGACTGGGATGTATTGTAGGCAGTGTAAACGCCGGCACCTCAAGTGTGAGTACCCGACGGAGTCCCACCGAGGGCAGAGGCGGGGTGGCAGGAAGAAGAAGAATGCTACGGATGCGCCGGCGGGTCTTACGAACCCGGGGACCTAGGTGTGCGGGATAGATATGGCGATGCCGCTTGGACTCGTATACGCTTCAGTGGATGTCGTTGGAGGGATTTTCACTTGGCACCTGTGGGAGGAGGACATTGCGAGGGTCACGCACTCCGTTACTAAGGGTATACGCTGTTTGAGTATGTTGGTGTTATCGACGCATTGTCAGCTTGCGGGGGTGTTGTGGCTGATTTGACTAGCTTGCTATGGTAATGTGTCTGACATTCGATAGATTCGGAGGATGCATGAAGCAAGCAGACTGAGTGAGCAGTAAGTTACAGGCGATGTTCGAGGGAGTTTTGTCCTTTCGCGGCCATCAGCTAGGCCTGTCTTACCACTAAAGTGACCCAAATCTTTGTTTCATTATACAATCACCTCTCATTGGAGTTCACAATTTCTTCTCGCGGACACCCGTCATTGGAAAGTCCTGCATCTGTATCTAGCGTTTCCCTTTCATTCCGTACGTGGAATGCGATGTGTGAATGACTCAAAATCAGCCGTCTACAAGAGGGGAACTTGCGTTCGGTAGTCTTACAAGATACAAAACATCTGGTGGCGCGGTGGCGGGCTATAGTCTGTATGTACTAGTACCTAGTCTTCCGTCTGCTCAGGCCACTCAGGACCGTACACGGACCTCCAAATTTCCGTAACCTGCTTCATCACATCTTTCGTAACATCGGTCCATGTTCCGTTCTCGCGCAACGATCCTTCAATCTTATCCATGGTCGTGACTATGAAGCGATCGCCTGCCCAGGCGCCGCGATGTAGCTTGCCCTTGTACGGTATCGCACAAGAAGGGTCGGTCGACCAGCAGATTTGAGACAGCAGAACGTCTCCAAGGCGGAGAGCGTCGCCTACGATCTCCGCTACGGTGTCGGCGCGGACATATTGGAGTTTTGACAAGTTGCAGAGAACCCATCGGTCGTGATAGACGTAGTAAGGCCTTGACAACTGGCAGTATAACTTGCGATCAATGCCGGCCATTCGCCACTCGCGACTGTCATAACTGTGAGAAGACCAACGGCCGGATATACAGTCGAAATTCTCGGCCGCAATGTCGTACAAGCGAAGGACAGTGTCTTCAGGGTCACTGTCATCGAGCTCCTGGCCCTCCAGGCGTAGTAGATTCACTTCTTCGGAGGAGAGCATCCCTTCTGGTAAGTCCTCTGCATAATCACCGAGGCAGATAATGCGGTCACCCTCCCATCTAATTTGATCCCCTTCAGCTATTCTCAGTATATGCTTGTAGCCGATTGCGAAGAGTGTCTTATTGCTGATGCATAGACACGTCGCATCACGTATGTTGTCGATGCTGGAGAAAATAAGATCCAAGAGTTCCACAGCAATAGCGAGCCTCCCCAGGCCGGATTCAAGGGGACTACACGAGGATGTCAGATATTCACATAGATTTTGGACATTTGCACATACCTCTTGACATGCTTGAGGATGTCCTTAGTAAGTGCCTCGGCCTCGGGTCGCAGTAGACAAGGTAGCAACCGACACAGTAAGCTCTCCGCAACCGTTCCAGGCGAGCTGTCTGTCAAAAATTCTCCCAACTTCCCTTCGCTTCCTGTTGACTGGCGTTTGTCAATGTTCACGCTGTTGTAAGAAAGTTAGTGCAGACGGAGCGGGAAACGATGATTCGGTCGCTTACAGCATCCAATATTGGCCCATCGTTATGTAGAAGAAAAGAACCTGTCTATGCTTGATTTACTGATGCTTGATGTTGGAGTGTATCAGATGTAAGCCCGGGGAGAGACGAGTTGAAAAGTCCAATCGCGCAAGCCACACATTATCCGTCACAGTCACGTGATGTGCGTAACGGCGCGTTGTTGCCGAGCAATGCCGTGCTTATCACGCTACGACATCCATGACCAGTTGGACCAGTTGGACCCCCTCCCACACATTGCAATTCTATAGTCTAAATAAATCCTATTCAATCAAAAGATAACGCCCTGCACTTGTTACCCCCCACTCAATATCAAGAGCGGAGCCAAAGAGAAATTACCTCCCTGAACGCTGAGGGTATTCGAGCGCAGCCCGTCATTTGCCTTAGGTATGATGGCGTTCAAGATGTTATCGATATACAAAGCAAGGGCGTCCCTCAGATGTGGCTAGTTCCTCCCTTGCCATGTACTCGTCGACTTTCACACTTGTACTCTTCTCAGGGTGTAGGAACTCTTTTCGGAGTATAGCAGGACTGCGTGGGGCCATCGCCTTGACTTAGCCGGCCGTCTGAGCTCAACTCGGTGCGGAAGCTACGCAAGGGTTTTAACAGATATGAATGTAAAACTGACAGAACATATTTCGCGGTGCATATTAAGACGGTCCTAGGTATCATCATCGCGGTAGTAGGAGGCTCCGAGTTCTGTAAGCCTGAGAATGCACGATGTGTTTTATCAAGCTTTGCAGCGCTGTCACGACTCACGAACTCCAGAGTTGCCATCGGGGCGATACGCATTGTGCGTAGTCTTCACGTGCGTCGAGTAAAGCGAGTCCCGACATTTGGATCTGCGTGGATAAAAACTCTGATATTGTCGTCCTTCACCTTAGGAAACGCGGCTGACGACTGCTGAGTCTTCAGTGAAGGTGTATCCCAACTAATGGAGAAAGGGTTGAGTAGGCCAGGGCGAAGGCTAGCCTCCCGTATAACCTTGAGGTGGACGTGAAAGGATATTACCGTCGACTTGGTATACGCTAGCATATAAGGTACTAGTACTCAGTAGGTTGTGCGTATAAGGATCGAAAATCCAAATATGACAGGGTATACTGTGATCTGTCCTTTTCAGTCCCTCTCGTAACGCTATTGCTCAAGCGCGAGTACACTGCATACTGATGCTGCGACACCTTCGCGTGGTTTTGCACAGATATCAGTATACGAGGTGTCGCCAATAGAATCAACCACGTGTACCAAGGAGAGATGACCGCGCTATGGTACACATACGTATACTACGAGGTGCACGGTAGTACTAGTTACTAATCCTTTGCCTCAGGCCATTCGGGACCGTACACCGCTCTCCACAATCCTACAACCCGCTCCATGAGATCCCTCGTCACGTCTTGCCACTCTCCCATCTTCCTCAAAGATCCGTTGACAACATCCATGGTCGTTATATGAAAGCGATCACCTGCCCAAGCACCATCGTGCAGACTGCCCTCGTACTGCGGCCCTATGTAAGAACCGGTTGACCAGCCAATCTGGCACAGAAGAATGTCTCCGAGGTGGAGAGCGTTGCCTACGTTCTCCATCACTATGTCAGCGCGAACATATTGGAGTTTCGATAAGTTGCAAAGGACCCATCTGCCATCGTAGACGCAGTGAGGCTTGATCAAGTTCCGGTATAACTTCAATTCGTAACCCGCCATTTTCCTTCTACGATATGAATCTCCTCGCAATGGACGCCATATGTTCGAGTCGCAGGACCAGTTCTGGCTTGCGATATCGTACAAGTCTATGTCGCTGCCCTCGTTATTGCTGGAGTCTTGGCCGTCGAGCTTCTGGGCCGTCTCGCCTAATTCATCCGACTCCACCGCGGAGAGCAGCCATTCCGGCAAGTCCTCGGTATATTCACCAATAGCGGTTCCCTGCCCAGGCACCTCGATGCAAATTATCATCATACCGCATCGAGATGGACGGGTCAGTCGACCAGAAAATTTGAGACAGGGGAACGTCTCCAAGGCGGATAGTGTTCCAGTCGCCTATGATGTCGCCTACGGTGTCCGGTTGTCTTAATTTGGCCAGGTATCGAAGTCTAAAGCTTTGAAAACGGTATGCTTGATATGCTCGTTGGTGTCAAGTTGATACAAGAGACTGTGCACGCAAGACGTGAACCGGACGTGTGCCAGTATGATGCCTGGGGGAATCTTCAGTAGTTCGGTAATGGTAACATAGGATCTTCATATTTTTCACGTGGGCCAGGAAGAAGTGCCTTCTTCGGGAGCTATCGGCACAGACAAGGAAGTGGGCGATTCATTCTTTGGATAACGCACTTCGCATATTGTGGCATGCCGCGTACAAGCGACGCGCTGCTGCAATCTGTCACGTGAATGTGACATACACCAGAATGCACGAGGCATTGTGACAGCCCATTGTCCAGACGTTCAAGCTCTGAGCTCATATCCGATATCTGCATCACGCTCTGACGAGCGCAGAATCGAATACAAGGCACCCAGCGATTACAGAGATTCATATTAGAGAGAGTCAAGATGGGTCAATATTGGAAGATGTAAGGAACGAAGCCGCCTTGTCGCTCAGTACTCACCACCGCCTTGGGACAGTGTGAACTTTGACAAGCGCGTCGCTACGTACAGTCAAGGAAAAGTAGGAGAGTTTCTTCCTGAGGGCGGCCCCGGAAGACTTGCTGGGTGGCTATTGTTTCGATTGCAACGCCCCCAGCTGCAACCCCATACCAAGAAACTTACAGAGACTATCATCCAGAACGCCAAAGGGTGCGTGGCGCAATCCGGGAGAGACACGAGTATCTTACATTTCAGTTTAGCCCTCAGGACGCCGGACTAGGCTATCTTGGCATCGCCGTGGAGCTGATTGAGGCGATCTTTGCCAGGATCGACGATACCCATGACGTTGCCTGCCTATGTATCGCCAATAAGACACTCTGGGCGATCGGCCACAAGTACATCAAGGATGCGAAAGGGCATTGGGAGGGTGACCGCATCATCTGTGTTGGCGACTATGTAGGGGACTTGCCGGAAGACATGCTCTCCCCCGCCGAAATGGAGGAACTACGCCAGGAAGCTGAGGAGTATTGCAGAGGGTATCTGAACTTGTATAACATTGCAGAAGAGCTCTTCTCCGACGCCGACAGTCTGCCTACCACGCGAGAGGATCAGCGTGTGCGGGAGATGAGTCACATCGAATACGAGTTATACCAAGACCTGACCGAGCCCTACTACGAGGATTATAATGACGGATGGGTCCTGTGCAACTTGTCGAAGCTCCAATACGTCCGGGCCGACACCGTGAGGGAGATGGTCGGCGATGCTCTAGAGCTCGGAGACGTCCTCCTGTCCCAAATCTGCTGGTCGACCGACCCGTCCATCTCGATGGCGTACAACGGCGATTTGCATCGTGGTGCCTGGGCAGGGAACCGCTTTCTGCTTGCGACGATGGATGAGGTCAACGGAGCGTTGCGAGAGAAGGGGACGTGGACCGATGTTACGAAAGTTGTGATGAAGCAGGTTGCGGAGATCTGGAGATCCGAGCACGGTCGGGGGTGGCCTGAGGAGAGGGCATGGTAGATCCGAGTATTCGAGGGCAAATAACCGTTTCTCCGGCCAGATCAGCTGCATCCTGTACAAGCGTGTATGAGTAGTGTATCACCTATAAGAACATGTCAGTGCGAAGGGAGATGTTTCATGACGCGGCTGTGTGTCAAAATATTCCCGGTCGACGACGGTCTGCAGCTCGGCGAAAGGGCGCATCCTAGCAGTGCCTGGAGCCGAAGCCAAGCGCACACCGCACCTTTCAACGTAGACGGTATGGGGTTTCCTGACTTGGAGTGGAGACGGATCCCAACCACATACAAATCCGCGAAGTGAAATCGTACCTGGCGTCTTGCTTACAGTAACAGGCACATCTTACAAGGGCGTACGTCCTTGCCAAGAAACCGTGACAATATTGACATCCTAGCCAATCGCTCGGTCCGCTAGCGTACCTTATAATCCTCCAGTTACCTCCAAACGCGCGTCCAGAGCCTTACTTCTCTAAAGGTGTCGGCGTACTATCTGCTCCGATTTTCCAGACCTCCAGCCCTCCTTCTCCACCTACACCTGCGATGCCCGACCCGCTCTGCTCGAGCACGGCCCAGTCCACGCTAAGCACCTTCCCCTCCGCGATCTTGAAGCTGGCAATAGGCGCCTTCACGCTCCTGAGATCCCATAACCGCACAGCGCCGTCGTACGCACCGCTGAGGAACTGGTGGGCGCTGGCGTTTGCAGCGCCGGTGTTCAGCGGCGAGAGCGGAACAGTCAGGCAGGAGGGCAGGGAGGGGTGGAGCATGCTGGCCACCGCGGGGGCAGACGACGTCGGGGAGAGCCGGAGGTCGTACGCGGTCACCGTGCGGTCCGTCGCAGCCGCGAGCGCCGTCTGGCCGCCGGGCATGAGCGCCAGGTCCGTCATCGGCTTTTCCGACGCGTTCTGGCGAAAAGTCAGAGATGATCGGGCCGAGAAGCGGGGCTAGGCTGCCACTCACAATCGTCTGCAGGCACACTCCGCTCTCCACGTCCCACGTCCGCACCGTCGAGTCGAGCCCGCAGCTGTACGCAGCGCTCCGGCTCGCCGCCGTACCTTCGCCGCCGAACACGGCTTTCGTCACTCGCGCCGTATGGCTCTTCATCACCTGCACCGGCGCCTTGCGTCTCACCTGGCCCTCCTCCGCGCTCCCCTTTTCCTTCGTCGTCAGCCTCCTCCGCTTCGACACCCTGCCTGGCGCCAGGTCGTCCGGCGAGATCTCGTCGTCGGCGGGTACAGACGTGCTCCACACGCCGATGAGCGTGTCCCAGCTGGCCGTGAGCAAATGTGACCCGGAGGAATTGACAGAGACGGAGGAGACAGGGGCGGTGTGGAGGTGAAGGGACGCCAGTATCTTGCTCGACGGCGGGTCACGAGTGTCGGGGGTAGATTGTACTGTTGTCAAGCGAGCTGTCATGTCCTGCGACGCAGTGGCGACAGTGTGCGCGTCGTTGGATTCAGACGATGGGAGGACGCAGAGGGACGTTATGGGAGCCTCGTGTATATGGACGGTCTGCAGCAGTTGTCGCGAGTAGGAGAAAGTGCGTATGCTCCCGTCGTACGATCCAGTCACGAACGTTCTATGCACGAGCCCGTGCAAGTAATTCTAATTTATGTCATTCCCAATGGAAGCAGACGTACCTGGGGACCCGGCAAGAAACAGCAGACACCCAGTCCTCGTGCGGCATCGAGCTAAACTTTTGCGGAGGTAAAACCGACTCGATGTATTCTATCTCCAGCGTTTCCTCCTACACTGCGGAAATCAGCAATGCTTTCACCATTGCATCTTCCAAGTATCTGCAGTCACCCGACATCACGCACCTCGCCTACACCCTTCTCTGCACACCATTCCGCCAAGCTCCCTCGCAATATCTCCCCCCTCACGAGAAAGTCGAATGGAACGGGTTTCTCCAAGGACAGTGCCTTGTTTATGAGCTGCGAAAGCTGATACCGCCGCCATGAAACCGGGATCATAAACTTTTGCGTCGGCAACGGGTAGGGCGTAGACGTCGTAAAGACAACAGGTCGTGTCGCTTCTGAAGCCATGTCGGTAATTTTGTGTCGTAGTATCCGTGACCTGGTCTGCGTCGACGATGAAGAGGCAGACTTGCAATTTTTCCGTACGCACGGTATTTGCCGGTGGCGGGAGGCAGCCATAAAACAGGTACAAATAGCATGCGCACCGCAGGCCGGCTCATGATCAGCAGCTTCACGCCAATCAACCTGCAAAAGCGCCGCCGTATGGCAGACCCAGAGTTTGATTCGTTCCAGCAGTGCGCACTACACTTCTTTTGCATACCCACTATTGTGAGAGTGACTGAAATCGCTGATGGCCCTGTAGAGGATTGTGTCAGTGACTTCACTTGGGCTCGAGGGGTGTCTTCATTTCGGCTTGTTCATGCACGCCGGAGTATTAACCGCCCTCGAGTGCATTCGCGATTTACTCACGCTCCGAGAGGCAGCTTTTCGACAGCTTCAGCGTCTTGAATGTTCCGTACCGGTATGTGTGTCCCTGTGGTAGGTGAATAAAACTGGAGATTGCAACATGGTCAAGATTTACAAAGCCCAAGAGGTTGCCGGTTTGCGAGCAAGGACTATGCTGGCCTCGTAAAATGTAGCGACACGCTCAGATAATTTTTAGAAAGTATGGATAGAGGGCTGGATGTCTTGCATGGCAATTTGTTATGTAGGAAACTGACATATCAATAACCAGACGCAGCTTTATAATAATTCTAAACGACTGGCGCACTGTACACCAGTGATGTCGCTTGAAATCTCGCCCCAACATTCAGCATGCAAAGCGCAATGCAGAAGAATGCAGAGCAGAGTTCGCTGGAAGTCGTGACAAGTCACGTGCTATGTGACCAAACTCTGAGCCACACACCGTGGCAGCTTGCGACACACTTTCTTCCTGACGAAGCCTCACTTTAATATTCCTGCAGAGATGGGGCAATATTGGATGGTGTAAGCCAGTACCCCATGCTGTTGCTGAGTACTCACCGCTTCCTTGTGCAGAGTAAACATCGACAAGTGGCAACAGACAGGAGATCAGGCGAAGCTATTCGAAATATGGTTATGGGAGCGCTCAAGCCCAACCTCGGACTCTCTCCTCAATCGGCTTCTGCCTCCCATGCTGGATCCAGCGGCAGAGAACCTTACGAAGGAACTCGTCAAGCATGTCAAAAGGTGCGTGCTAGTATCTAAGGTACCCCTTCTTGTTTCAAACTTTTCCGTAGCCCCATAGAGGCCGGCCTCGGGAGACTTTCTCTCCCCATGGAACTGCTCCATATGATTTTTGCCAATATTGAAGATATCCGTGATGTCGCCTGCTTATGCATCTGCAATAAGACACTCTGGGCAATCGGCTACAAATATGTTCTGAAGAAAATGGAAGAAGATCCAACCCGATGGGATGGCGACCGCCTTATCTTTGTTGGCGACTGTTCCGAGGGCTTACCAGAGGGTGTGCTATCCGCAGAAGAATTGGCGAAATTACGCGAAGAGCTCCCGACGTTATACGACAGCGACAGTGAAGATGCCGTTGGCTCTGAAAGCAACCATCCCAGTTTATATACCATCGCATGTGAGCTGTGTCACAACCGTCAAGGTCATAGGGACGGCTCGCCTTACGATCGACGCGAGTGGAAAATGCCAAGTCCAGAAGGCGAGTGCTATCGGAAATTGACGACGCCCTACTACGTCCAGTACGATGACTATGCTCTTTGCAACCTGTCCAAGCTCCAATACGTCCGTGCGGATATAGTGACGGAGATCGTCGGGGAAGCACTTCACCTTGGAGATGTACTCCTCTGTCAAATTGGCTGGTCGACCACTTCTTTGCTTCACGAGAGCGGTCTGCAGGAAGGTCCTTGGGCAGGTGACCGCTTTCGGGTCACGACGATGAATGAGGTTAATGGACCTCTGACGAAAAAGGGGGTGTGGAAAGATGTGAGCAGCGATGTGATGAAGCGGGTTGTGGAGATTTGGAGGGAGGTCCACGGTCCTAAGTGGCCTGCACTCGAGCAGAAGGACGAGTAGGTGCATGTCTTTCCAGTAGACGGTGACCTATAGTCGTGTCACCATTGGTATGTAAGCCGCGTCTTAAGTATTCTAAGTAAAGAAGACCCTGGTACGGGTTGCTTATTATCCCATGGGTCCCATACTATGATCGCATCTGCCCACTTGCGATCCAAGACTATCGCTTGCTGGATAATTGCCTCGCAGTCCGAGGCATTAGCGTGGTGTGTGGTGCACTTACGCCCTGAATATATCCGAAGCGCGAAAAGTGACTTTGACAAGGATCGTTCTATGGCTACCTCCCGCCACCGGCAAATACCGCTCCCCGTGCGTACGGAGAAATTGCAAGTCTGTAAGTGGGCCTCTTCATCGTCGCCGCAGACCAGGTCACTGACACTACAAGACAAAATTACCGACATGGCTTCAGAGGCGACACGACCTGTCGTCTTTACGACGGCCACGCCCTACCCGTTGCCAACACAAAAGTTTATGATCCCGGTTTCATGGCGGCGGTACCAGCTTTCGCGGCTCATAAACAAGGCACTGTCCTTGGAGAAACCGTTCCATTTGACTTTCTCGTGAGGGGGAGCTATTGCGGCAAGGGAGCCTGGCGGACTCCATCCCAGCATTTCTGCGAGTTTCTATCGTTCTGTTGTCAGTTGTCAATCTGGGAGAACCGTCTCTCCTGGTCTACGTCGCACACGCTTCTACTCTAAGAATCAGAATTGGTTATAAACAGCATTTTTCTCACATCGTAAAGATGGGCCAAGATTGGGGACTACGTGACCGAATCACCTTGTCCGACTTGGTCCGCACTCATGAACTTTGCTCTGCATTTGAGCTTATCTGACAATCTCCGTCTACGCTCCTAGTCATACAAACGTACACTACTACAAAATACCAACAGAGCCTAGGATATTGATGATAACTGGGCTCTCAACCTCTGAATTCTGCTGTCATAGGAATCACAGCATATAACGGAAAGCCGGCGCCCGATCTCCCATCTCCCTCAGCTCCTGCGCAGAGTACACAACAGCCCCTTTCTCTCCCGCCTCCCGCTCGGCTCTGTCTCTCTGTGCGTTAATGCGCGTGTACAGGAACACGACAAGCGGCACGCAGATGAAGCCGATGCCGACGAACATGAGCTCAATGCCATCTGAAGAGGAGTGTGAGTACAATCGGGTATTCGCAACGAGATGGACGCTACGAACGTCCTACGATATACCGAGGTGCATCTTTCGATCGATAGACGTTCGACGAAATCGCTCCCGCGAAGTTACCGATGCCAATGTGCAGCGCCATTCCGACGCCTCGCTTATATTGCCCAACCATGTTATTACCCAGCCTGTATCTCATTAGACCTGACTCGGGCCGGGGACAGAGGAAACGTACCAGGCAACGACCCCAGGGAACGCAGCATAGCTCCCGGCAACACAGAAGAACGTCCCGAAGTACTTGGCGCCGATCGGAGCATCCGTGATGTTGATCACAAAGCCAATCAAGAGCATGATGAGCCCGGCCATGATGAACGGAGATCGTTTCTTGATGCGGTCAGACCAGAGGGCGAAGATAAGGAGCACGATGGCTTAGGAGCACGGCAAAGAGGATTCTGTAAGCAAGGTAGGGAGAGACATAAGGAGGTCCGTGGCTTACTGGCGAAGACGTATGGGGGCACGGTAAGGAGCTGCGAGATCGCGGTGGTATATCCGAAGCTGATAACAATCGCGACATAAATCATCATTACGGACGTAGGAGGGTAAGATGGAGAAAACCTACCCTTGGATGATAGATCTGTATGCAAACGATTGATCAGCGCTCGTAAGATGCAACTCAAGTAGCACGTACGGCAAAAACAACGAAATGCCATATACTAGGCAAACAGCATTCAGTCTCGCGGCACTCTCTGTTCACGAATATAAGAGGACTTACATGGACCAACGACGGAGAAGTAAATCAGGATATGCACCCAAACCTGCACATGGCCGTATCCACCATATCAGGACGGACTCCCAAATCCCAACTGCGGCAGCAAAACGTACCTGCCAGTCTTTGAACGCAGCCCACACATGGCGCATTGCAAAATTCTCCTCTTCTCCGACAGATGAGTTGTCATATTCTATGTCCCGCTTGAGTACATCTCTTCCTGCAATGCAAGTGCACCTGGGGGCAGTGCTCACTCTTCTTATGGACAACGAAAGCTCGCTCGGCGGGAGTGAGGAACTTCGCAGTTGCTGGGAAGTCAACGAGGACTGTACTCAACCTATCAGTACCGACCACACGGGGACATGCAAAATACACACCGAAGAACGCGATGATGCCGACCACAACTGTACCAATACCCTCGAGGATCTACGAATGATCAGTTAACCATCCCCTCTTCCGCTACACGGGATGGACTCACAAAGATCCATGACCAGCCAAGCATACCCGCTGTACCGCTCATGAAGCTGATACCGAACGCGAGCAGGCCTGAGAAAGCACCTAACGACCGGTCAGGAAGGGCGAAAGAATGAGGGGCGCGGAAACTCGTCGCATACCAGCAAGTGTTGCAGCACCGAAGAACAATCCAACGCGGTACTGCAACATATGGCGCGGATACCACAGCGTAAGGCTAGGGAACCTGTGAGGGGAAGTTCGAAATCATGCAGAGGTCACGCACTAGTAGACAACGCCGGGGAACAGCCCCGCTTCGGCGACGCCTAGACATACGCGGGTGCCTACCAGCTGCTCGTAACTGTAATGACCCGTGATTGGTGATACTGAGTATGGAGAGTATTATGGTGGGCAGAGAAGGAACGCACTTCTTCACTAAGCCCATGAGAGTCCTGGATTTAGGTAAGTGAGTTCCACGTCATGAGTCTCTCGTCCGTAGTCAGCAGTGAAGATGCCTACATGATAATGCCCCAGGTGATCTTGAATAGATGCGAGGGATGAGAGGTGCGTGGAACCGGAACATCTTAACTTACAGTTATCCCGGGAAGCCACCTACAGTGTCAAGGTAATTATTTTGCTACGAGGCGTCGGTTAGAAGCAAAAGACGAACCTGGATGGTCTGAACTTCTTGAGCACCAAGCTTTATTGGGACAAGCCATATCAGTAACAAGGAGTATCGGGATACGTGAAGCCTTACTTTGCGGGGCATTCGAACAGGCAGTAAGGCTTGTGGAAAAAAATGTTAGGTCATTGCTCAAAGACGAATTCGGTATGACTTACGATGAAGTACATAGTCTAGGAGATCGATCAGGAGCTTGTCGGTCGACGTCGGGGAGACATACATACCAGCGCGATGTTGTACTGATTAGACACCAAATGTAATTGAGTAACTAGCCCCTGAAGCTTCGCGTTGCCTACAGGACGGTCTGAGTGGGATCCCAAAAATAGTCTCATATAAAATACACGTACCGATGTTGCCTAGAAAACAGGAAATGCGTCCGGTTCCGACGGACTTCAGTGGTTACATCACTGAGCACTCACCTCGATCGAGGAAGGAGAACAGATACATGACACTCAGAATGGGCATCAGCCTCAAATCTATCTTCCTCCACAGCCGCTTCTCCTCTTCCTCGGTCAACACAGGGGGGCTCGGGAGTCCCTCTTCGCCGTCATAGTGCAGCTTCCCCGGCACAGGTATCGCCGTGGACGTGTTCTCGATGGTTTCGACTGTCGGTTTCTCGCCGTCGACGCTCACGTCGGGAGTGGAGGCCTTCGAGCGCATCATGGCGGGACAGAGGAGACAGAGGGGTAAGGAACGGAGGACCGTTCACGTCTTTTATAAGGCAGTTATGGCAGCGCGCTAATAGTAAGGGTGATCATTCATACTAGAGGCGATCTCGTATGTTAGATTTACCCCGCATCCGGAGGAGGAGCGCCCCCACCCTGAACGCTGATTGGGTGGGATTGCGGGGTTAGCCATCAGAGAAGTCCCTGGATAAGGTCACGATGGTCGTCCACTACCTCCTTCGGATAATGTTGATCGACCTGCCTTCTGCAGGAACTCGTGACCTCGCATAAGCCAGTTCGGACTCCGGGGTTCCTGAACAATAAGTAGCATTGTTATATTCTAGCTGTAATGGGGAGTACCCGAGCGACTAGCTATCATAGTCAGTAAATGTGGCCCTGAGTTGAGGGTTTCACTTTGACTTGGTATGTCGGACGACGACAGGACTCAAAAAACATATCTTCAGAGTGAAACTTGAAGTTGCTTGTACAGTGAAACCGGCCCGGTAGATCGTTCACTGTGTTGGCGTCACGGTCCAGCCTAAGGTGGATCGCGATGGCGTCGACGACAGTGCATACTGTGTCTTGATTATGCAACACTGCATACGACATAACCGGTACGTCTATTAGTCTGGGTCTGTCTCAGTATTATACGTTATGGTATGCATATCTCTGGACACGGCGGTGACCCCCGGCGACGAGGTCCACGTATTCAAAAGGGACGACCTGGGGCCTACATTGTGAGCTGTTAGAGGAATCTTCACATGACAACAATCCTCAGAGAGTAAATACCCAGCAACGAAGTAGAGATTAGATGTAGTGATACCCAAAATCTGGAGGAAAGCTCTTCTTCCTCGGCAGAATCCGTATAGCAGCCTTCCTCTCGATACATGTTGATTTCCACCTGCTTGAGAAATGCAAATATTGGGGGTACAGCGTTATCGTCTGGGTTGGGCCAGCTATCGGAGTCCGAATGGCACGTACACCCATTCTCCTTAATAGTGTGTCGCCACAAGTCGGGCAAGCTGGTGGACACATTTTGTCACTGGTACGTTGTATGATGCTTCACTGAGTTTTCCAATATTCCACACGTAGCCATCACCTTCATTACAGTTGTAACGACTGCATAGAATCGTGGGGTCTTCACATCAGAAGAACTGTCACCAATGGATATCAGTACAGGCAAAGAACGACTCCATGTTGTTCCAGGTCTCGTGAGCGGCAATTTTGGACCTCGTTCTGCAACCCAAGCAGCGGACAGAAATTGTAAAGTTCCATGAGAGATAGTCCCCTTCAGTTTCTAAAGTACAAGGTTACAAGGTGTGCTCTTACCGCGGACGCCCGCAGTTCTCCGACACCATCAGCTTCCCAAATGACGGTCGCGTGCTCGACATCATTGATAGAGCCCTTGGATTTCTGCGCATCATTGTGGGAACTAATTATGGAACTGTTGAAGCTAATTACGCATTGGTGCGTATCTTCCTGTCCCGAGCGGCTGTGACCTGAAATCTCGGCGAGTGGTTGAGAGAGGAGAAAGAATACGAGGACACGTACCCCGGTGACGAGGAGAAGCATGTCGGCTGAGAAGGCCGCGAAAAAACGGAGGACAATCATAAATACAGCTAACATGAGTGTGCGTAATGTGCTCCAGAGCCTCGAAATGCTTGTTGACACCGGTAGTATTCAAAGGGGCAGACATCATGGCTATGGGAAGGTTACGTTCATCATCTATCGACGGCGGAGACGAGGTCAGAGATAGCCGCGCATGAGGAGGTGGAAATCGACTCGATTCGGCCATTTTTATGCGGCGAATGTCAGAGTCGGAAGCAAGAGGAGGCGACAAGAGGAGACAGTCGCCCACCATGCTCACAAAGTCACTGGAGCTTGAGCTCCGCTTCTCAAGATCTCACTATCCATTGTGTAAATGCTTCTTTGTGGCCTTGGAATGCACGTGTTGATGAGCGTCGCACCCAATCGCTGTGGCGCCGGTGTTGTGGCAAAAGAGAGGCGTATTTCTCACGCTCCTGCGTTCAGATTTGAGGCATGTGACGCCGTGAGTCACATATTCAGAGTTGCGTCGACCCCGCCTTGAAGTTGAACTTGTGCCTCAGTCCTTCTTTCACCGGTCTAAATGAGGTGTATCAGTTCTGCATGCGAGTGAAAATGAAGGAGTTGGCTGCCATATCTTGCGTCTTTGCAAGCTTGTGACCGACCTCAGGTGTCTATCACTCGTTTTACCACGGAGTCGGCATCCTGACCAATGTTGGGCTGTGTCTAGCTATCTAGCGGTCGGCTATAAAAGTCTGTCATTTCGCCCCCAATTCTGTATTGGCGAGAAGGCCGACCGATATCCAAGCGCCGTGACGCTCGCGACAGCGATGGCAGTATACGTGAACGTCATTGCATGCGTAACGTCTTCTCATCGCAGAACGTAGGTAGGTCGATCTGTTGCGTCGAAACGATGAAGGACTAAGTATTGCTGCCTTTGGTGCCATCCTATGATATAATTACTCCACTATCTCAGCTGACGACACGGTAAAGGGGCGGAGTTGCCTCTAATAATGGAAAAGCGAGGTAACCGCTCGTGCTTCCCTTGGTCCTGCTCAATTCCGCCCCTCGAGTCCTTCCCCTGGTATGCTTTTTGAAACGCAGTGAACCGAGATTGGCAGTTCCATGCCATCATTATGAGGGAGTTGCATCCTGCCAGAGGTAAGTATCCGGCGTTCGCTTCTACAGGTGCTATCCCCTGTGACTTAGCGGTTTCACTGAAGTCGACATATCGGAAAGCTTGAGACGAGGGCAACCTGGGAACCCCGACTATTGCGTCTCAGACAAATCTTCACCTAGCAGACATAGAACCCCGCCCAGGCCCAGATACTTCTCCCTCTTCACGGTAGATACAACTGGTAACTATAGCGAAGATGGAGAAGGAGCCAGGGCTATAAGCAAATCTTTCGCTCTTAGTGATGTAGCCACGCACATCCTTCCAAGGAAACTGGGGCACCGTTTACTTTCCAGTCACCTATACACCTACCGTCACCTGAAGGTTCTGCCTCGGGCGAATGTATGGTAAGTATCCTCCGACAGAGCTAATCGGTGTAAATGTGCGTCTATCGCCCTATAAATACACTTCTCGTGTCAGCTGACGGCATGATCAGGGTCTCCGTACCTCGATACTGGGCAGGCTCTGAGCCTTGGTACGTCGAGTTCATGGGCTCATTCAGTATGGACCTTCTCGAAGCGGACCTACGAACGAGACAGGCCTTCGCAGCCCCACACCCCAAACCTTGTGTTCTAACTTGGGCTTCGGCATCCCTCCTTTCCTATGGCTTCCCGGCGATATAAGAGCATTCAGCTGCAAGCACTTCGCACTATTCACGCTCCCCGACCATGCCCAGCCTGACCTTGCCCCCAGTTGAACCATACGCACCAGCACCCTTGCCTACAGAGGAATGTACGACCGCTTCTCCTTTGATACTCGGCAATGACAAACCGTGCTAACGCTCACTTATACCCATAGTGGACTATGCCGACCTCGCGGTTATCGACCTAAGTAAAGCCGCTACTGCAGAAGGTAGAGCTGAGTTAGCGCCGCTAGCGAGAGACGCAATGCGCACAAAGGGTTTCCTCTACGTTATAAATCATGGATACAGCCCGGCTCAGGTACGACCGATCGTTTCCCGCCTGCCAAGACGTACGACGTAAATGGGACATTAGACGAAGCGCATGTTCGATATCGCCAACGTACCGTTTGAGCACGTTTCGGACGATGAGAAGAAGGTATACGCCGGCAACATTAAGGCCACAGGGACGTATCTAGGATACAAGCTTCGTAAATATTGGGTATGTTTTCTATCACTCTCCGTCTCGAACCTATAGCTTAGCTATATTTGTGTCGTTGGATAGCACATCGACAACGGAGTGCGCGACCAGATCGAACATTACAACAGTAAGTATTATCCTGCGCTATTATCCCTGTGGGACATCAGCGAATGTAACTTACCGCACACCAGTTGACCCTGACGTCAACCGGAAATCGCATCCCGAGGCTCTTCGCCCCCTCCTCCCCGAGATCGAAGCATGGATCAAACATTGCCACCTCAATGTCATCCATCCGCTTCTGAGGTGAGCGTTGTTTTAGTGCTGCTGCATTGCTGTCGGCACATTGCTAACATTGATCATCGGCAGACTACTGGCCATCGGCCTCGAAATGCCAGAAGATACATTGGTCAATATGAGCAGGTACGAGGTGCCGGGGGAATCGTTTTGTGAGTAGCATGTACTTCGTACCCTTGGCCTGCTCACTCGTGATCCTTCTAGTGAGATTCATGAAGTAGTAAGCACGTCCGGCATTTTTGCCTCGTGTACTCCTACGTCTGCACTGTAGTTATCCTCGAAATGAACACGATGAGGCAAAGACGAAAAATGTATGGTTAAAGGGTCACACCGGTGTGCACGATTCTTCTGATAAATCCCTGTGTTGCATTGAGTCGCTCATTGTGTCCACTCAGATCTCAACTGCTTGACCGTCCTCTGGAGCCAGCCAGTAGCGGCTCTTCAGATCCTCTCGCCGAATGGTCGATGGCAATTCGTCAAGCACATGGAGAACGGTCTAGTGAGTGATGGTTCTTTCTCCATCCCAGGCCGGGATAGAAGACGCTCCTCCAGGTGATCAACTTGGGCGATGTACTTGAGTTCATCTCCGGTGGGTTCTACAAAGCGACGATCCACCGTGTCGTCCAACCGCCGCCATCTCAGCGAGGCTACACACGCCTGGGCGTCTTCTACTTCGCTATGTTGGACAACGATGTTATGCTCGAGCCGATGGAAGAAGAAAGTCCCGTCATTCAACGGGAAGGGGTGAAGTTAGACGGGCGGATCGAGCGCGGCAAGGCGCCTACTATGGATATGTACAGGAGGACTAGGATAAGTGCGTATGGGCAGACTGAGGTGAAGAAAGGCGAGAACGGCGTGGACACGGAGGTGTTGAGCGGCGTTCTCGTGAAGCATTACAATTAGGGTAAGCATAAACAAGCATTCGGAACCCTATTCTAAATGCTGTGTTCACTCAGAGTACATTCCAAAGGCATTAGTGATAGTGCGAATTGTTCCGAGCATCGACAGTGGCTCCGCTGTGTGTATAGTAGGACTCCGACCCCGCGACTGTGATTTTCCAGACATACCTGTACAAAGGATTTTATCAACTGATAGCACGATAAGAGAGGTGCGTTCGTCGTGTACGTTAATATTAGACTTGCCAGCATCGGGTAGTGGGGTTTCCCCGACTATTGCGTCTCGCAACTTCTTTCTTTCTCACATTCTCACTACACCATTCGAAGCCAAATGACGCGAAGGTCACATGTCATGCATACAAGAGAGCACCGAGTATCCTATAAAGTGAAGAGAGCCTGACCTCAGCCTCCGCTATTTTCCTTCGCCATGCCCTCCAGAACCCTGCCACCGGTTACGCCTTATATACCGGCCCCTGAGGCAGCGGAAGAGTGTACGTTGCAGCGCCCATTCTCTTGCCAATTGGAATGCTGACAAAACAAAATCAAATCTAAACTTACTTCGGTAGTGGACTATGCAGATCTTCCTGTCATTGACTTGAGCACAGCTGCGACGGCGGAGGGTCTGAAGGAACAAGCAACAGTGGCAAGAGATGCCATGCGGAATAAAGGTTTTTTCTATGCCATAAATCACGGCTATACGCCTCTTCAGGTGACTTTTTTCGTCAATTCTGAACGTAGTCGCGCCTGACAATCGCCTGGACTAAGCGTATGTTTGATGTTGCCAATATTCCGTTCGAAGATGTTCCTAGGGAGGAGAAGCAAACCTACGCGGGGAATATAAAGGCGACCGGATCATATCTCGGATATAAGCTTCGAAACTACTGGGTATGCTCTTGCCCGTCTCAGTGTGACGGTGGATAGCGGATCGTCGCTAATTTGGGATGGCGCACAGCACATCGAGAATGGCGTGCATGACCAACTGGAGCATTATAATCGTGAATATATTCGGCAGTCAAATGTAGTCTCTCAGACTTACCGACACGCTCCATGACCTAAACAGTCAACGGCGACGTTGATAGACGTCAGCATCCGCAAGCACTACGCCCTCTGCTCCCAGAGATAGAAGAGTTCGCCAAGCATTGCCACTTCAGTGTTCTTCATCCCATTCTGAGGTACGCCTCTTGGCGCACATGCGACGCTTCTCTGTCGCTAGTGGCCTTGTGACTTCTCAATCTTCTAGGCTTTTGGCGGTTGGCCTTGAGATGCCCGAGGAAACGCTCGTCAATAGCCACACGTACGGGACAGTGAAGAATGAATCATACGGTGAATCGTTTGAGATAGTCCTCCTTAACAATGCACACTGACTCGAGTTAAGTGAGATTTATGAAATAGTGAGTATCCTTCGATGTTCTGACTCCTCTATCAAACGATGAGTCCAGCTGGCCACGGTCCGAAGACGAGGAAGAGAAGACAAACAATGTATGGCTCAAAGGGCATACAGGTGAGCATATCTCTGTAGCGAGCCTCAGCATTCAGAAACTCACCGGCTCTTCGGAGCCTAGACTTCGGAAGCATCACCATACTTTGGAGTCAGCCCGTCGTTGCGCTCCAGATTCTATCACCGAGCGGGCGGTGGCAATGGGTAAACCACATCGACAATGCTCTCGTATGTATTTCCCGCGTAGTACCGCACCCCTGGCTGATCTGGTATAGGTCATCAATGCAGGTGACGCCCTGGAATTCCTGACTGGTGGATTTTATAAAGCGACGATCCATCGGGTCGTCCAGCCACCTCCATCACAAAGGGGTTATACGCGCCTCGGCGTGTTCTATTTCGCCATGCCCAACGGCGACGTCGTCCTGGAACCCATGGTGAAAGAAAGTCGGGCACTTCAAAGAGAGAAGGGACACTTAGAGAGACGCTTCGAAGAAGGAAAGGCACCAATCATGGAATCCTGGCGGAGGGCGAGGACAAGTGCATATGGGAAGTCTGAACTGAAGAAGAGCGATGATGGAGCAGACGTGGAGATCATTAACGGAGTGACCGTGAAGCACTACAACTGATGACGAATTGGAATGTGAATGCCAACAACGTACTACACAGATCTAGCAATATAGACCAGAGGCTCGTGGTATGATAACACCACTCAGACGCTTGACCATCGTGAAGGACCTCGCCATGCCACAGTGCTTGAAGATGGAGGCTTAGCGATGACTGAAGGGTCCTAATTCAGACAGAGCACCCGCAATGGCTCCTTTCCTGTCGCCGCACTTTCGCAAAGCGAGGTACAAGCCGTTCTACCTCCTTCCATAGCTTCTGCTGCATTTGAGCAGCCGACGACCACACGAGGGGCAGTCGATAGACAGTCTTGACCTCCCGAACGTTGGGGAGCACGTCAGACAGGAACTCTGCAACATCCAGCGGGTACTTGATCGGCGAGTTACCCACGTCGATCGTAGTGATCTTCTCGTTGCAGATTCCCGCGCCCGGTCTGCTCTGCGGGCCGTGTCCAATCTGCCCTGCATGAAAGACCAAGCCCAAAGAGTTGAGATCTGGACAGAGTCTGAGCAGCGCGACTACTCCCCGAGCAGTGACGTGCAGGTCCTTAATCGAACCACTCTGAACACCGACATTGAGACGCTGGAGATGGGGCCAGTTCATAGCCAGCTCTTCAAGGGAAGCGTCATCCAATGACGCGGAACACTTGATAGTAATGTCCAACATTTTCAGCCGCGAAAATATGGAGAGCCCCTTGAGCACCTCGCGCTCTAGGGTATACCCGTCTTCATATGGTGGGAGAGGCTGTTGCCAGCGGTAGGCAGGATTCACAGAGATGTGCGTCAGCCGGCGGGGCGAACAGTATTGACAGACATGCCGCAGCCAATCCTCTATGAGAGTAGCCTTTGTGTCATCTGGGAGATTGATTACTAGCGATTGCAGATTGGCCAGCAATCCATATTGCTTGAGCGCCGCCGGGGGTATAGTTCCGTACATCGTGAGGTTCAAATGGGTGAGACACTCGAAGGAGGGTCTTAGAACGTCATCGCTGCCATCAGGTGACGGGACCGAGGGCAGAATGGGAGGTCTATTAGACTCAACGTGACTCACAAGCGTCAGCTTCCGCAACTTGGGCCACGAGGCGAGAGCGAGCCAAAACTCGGGGGGAATCGAGTTCACGAAACAGGTGAACTCCCGTACGTTCCGGAGCAACGTCAGTACATTTAAAAAGTGCGGGTCATCTGCAATACGCCGGGCGGATGGGCCTAGGAAATGCACTGTCTCCAGAATGGGGCATCTCTTCACTAGTTCTGTCAAGGAATTCAATGCACTGCTCGTCGTGTTGTAGACTCCGAAGGATATGGTCACCGTCTGCATAACGGAGGACAAGAATAGCGGTAGATATACCGGATCTCTGTCTGTCCAAGATAGCGACACCAGGTCCGGGAAGACAGCCGCATGAGGCGTGAGTGCCAACAGTTTACTGTAGACTCCTTCATCAAGAGGATCGTTGTGACGGTCGACATAGAGGGAGCGGACGCGACGGGCGATCGGAAGGCATTGCTCTATATCTGAGACGGTGAGGTCGCGAACGAATTTCTGCGACACAAATTGATGGCGTTAGCAGCTGCAAAACCATCCCCGCAAGTAGAGGAGTCGTACCACACGGCCGCTGAAGTCCTTCTTCCATAGGTCGGAAGGCATGCTCCTAATGAAAGGTTCCAGCGACGAGAGCGTGTGCCACAGTATTCCCAACGCAGGTTCGGTGAAGACCTTGGACGTCCGGGCGCAAGCAGCCAGAGATGCTCGACTGCGCCCTCCCGTACCCAGTAGCAGAAACCAGAAAATCTGCTCTAATATTTCTGTGACGGCGAGGCAATCATGCATGACGAAAGACCCTGGAAGTCGACAAGGGGGATGTTCGCAGTTCTACTCAGTCTATGACCGCGGTTGGCTTCGCAGAGAGCGAAAGCAAGGGGTAGCGGACATCGGCAATTTTGACTAGCTGCGTACTCTAAAGCCAAGCCACAGCTGAAACAGGGACTAAATCAGTCCATGGCTGTACGAGGGCAGTCCCGTCGCGACAAAACTGAAAGCCCGCTGCATGGTGGCGGATGCAATCGGGGTTGTCGATAGGCTGTTGACAACGTGCAGCCCGGGTTCGGCCGAAGCCATAGCAGCTATGGTTCGGCCACAAATGGCAGAGCTGTTGAGTCCTTCTTGAGTCCTCAAGACCTCAATGAGGACTTAAATGTGGAAGCATTTAAGTGGAACCAAGAACGTTTGGGCATAGTGGGAGGTACAGTATACAGGTTCATCCAAGAAGGTACATAGATAGATATAACAAGGGTATCCTGGATTCACGTTTTCTTTGCAGCTCTGGCTCTCGTCGCCCTAGTAGTCTTCGGGACTTCCTGAGGAGGTTCCTCCGTCTTCACCCTAGGCTTTGCTGTACGGCCTTTCTTCGCGGGAGCCGGAGCCTCCTCAGCAGGGGTGCTGCCCGACTCCGGTGTGTTCTCCTTGTCCCCGATCCCCTCGACACAACTAGACTCACCCGCTGTTGAGGGAGCGGCAGCATCCTTGGCACGCCCCCTGGCAGGGGTCTTCCTTGCCTTAGTGGCGGGGGTAGTGGCAGTGGCCCTCACAGCCCTCACGACTCCATCGTCGTTGTCTTCCTGCTTCACTTTCCCGGCACCGCGCTTGGTAGGTTTGGACTTAGCGTCAGGAGGGTGCTCGGGAGAAGTAGGCCTCTCAATGAAATCCAACTCATCGGTGTCGACGTCGATGGGTTTCGTCTTCGCACCACGCGTTCGCGGTGCGGGTTTGGTCTTCGAGGGGGCCGCCTCCGAGTCTGTGGCCGTAGCATCGTGATCAGCGGACCGTCCGCGGCGGACCGTCCTGCGCGCCGCAGGGTCTGGAGCCTCGGACTCAGAGGTCGCTCCGCGAGCTTTGGATGCTGGCGCCTTTCTCTTCGAAGCAGTTGCCTTCGAAGTCTTCATGGGCGCATCTTCTGGGACCGTTTCCAACTGCGGTGCACAGGAATCTTTGGCTTCTGGCTTGTGCGGAGGTTCTGTAGACGCAGTCGCCTACAAACACATTTAGCAAACCCGTCTCTATGACACAACCGGTACTAACCTCAACGTCTGCCACGCGACGACCCCGCAATACCCTAGGCTTTTTAACCGAGGCCTTGGATTTTCCCGCTACGTCAACTTCGTCATCAGTGTCCGCGGTGGACTTGCTTGGTCCCCTAGTCTGAGGCGTGGCCTCGTCATCAGCCAGCTGTGAGGCACCCGTAGCAGGTGTACGCGCGACCCTCTTCCTGGTCGGCGCGGCAGTCTTGGGGATCTGAGTGCTCCGCGTCGCCTTGGACTTCGCCGCCGCAGGGGTCTTTCTAGCTCTTGGGTTTGAGGCGGGTGGCTCTTCTTCCATTTCAACGTCACCTGCCGTTTCGGCTTCCAGCTCCGCCTCTGGTTCTGGCTCGGGCTCAGGAGCGGCGTTCGCTTTCCACCCTTCAGGCGTCGCCATCATATCGCCCACCCCATCGAGAACGGCCGAGGGCATTTCCTTCTCCGGCAAGAACATATTCCTCACCCCGTCCATCCTCGGTGAGGCGCTTGGATCACCCACGATGGCATTGTGCACGAACAAGTCGCGCACGCCTCGGACGGCCGGAGTTTGTAAAGCAGGCTGATGTTGCTGGCCGAATAGATGTCTGAGATCCAATCGAGGGGTCCGTGGAACGCTGTCAGAAGGTTGGGCATGCTGCTCGGCCTGCTCGACGTCCTCCTGCGGAGGCTCATCCTCCTGAGCGTCGCTCATCGCGATATCCTCGTCCTCATCTTGCGCGCCTTGGTAGAAGTTCGCCATCGGCATCGCGTCGGGGGCAATCAGGCTGAACCTAGCCTTCCCCTTCTTGGCAGGACTGGGGGTGACCGCCAGCTGCTCGAACCGCGCGCTGCGGCGCCTGTTCATATCCTCGTTCGCCTCCTTAACCTTCTCCAACAACGTCCGCGCGTCCTCGTCGCCTTCCTTCGCCTCCTCCTTCTTCATTTCTGGCTGCTCACCTTGCATGGCCGGAGCTTTGGCGGGCGAGACGCTCCCAACCCTCCTCACGCCCGGTATCTGGCCGCCGAAGAACGGATCCGGCATGTGCAGCGCCGACCGACGACGTTCCAGGATCGCCTATGCGTAACTCATGAGACCATCACATGGACGAGGACGAAGCACGCGTCGCGTACCTTCCTCTCGGCCTCATCCACCTTCTCCCTCTTCCTCGGGCTGAGGGCGAAGCCATCCTCTGCCTTCGCCGTCCCCATTCCATCTCCTTCCTTGCCTACAGCAACCGCGATATCCTTGACCTTCCACGGGGGCTCGACCTTCACCCTCCTGGGTCCATCATATGCGGCCTTCCCAAGGCTTGGCCGCAGGGCTGTACGCGGGGGGGTGAAGACGCGCGCGCCTGGCGGAGGGCGCTGGGCTTGCGGTGTCATGAATTGCAGACGTTGGCCCTGCTCGGGAGTTTTAAAATGCGGTTGCGGGACAGCGGGTTGGTCGTGTTCTGCAGACGTGCCTGCCGGTGAAGGCGTTGTCGGGAGGTCAGGATACATTGGGGTGTATTCATCTTGATCTTCCTGCTCTTCTTCGTGCTTTGTTGCGTCCTCCGTTTCCTGTACGTACAAAATGAGCACACGGAAGGAATGATAAGAAACCGGATCCTTACATCCATGTTATCGTCTTCATCATGTTCGTCCTCAGCATGTAGCTGTCTCTCCGGGCTTCTGCTCAGCGACCTCAAGAGTCCACGGACAGCCTCGAATGGCCTCTGCCACCCAGACGCCCGTGAAGGACGAGAGGGCGAGTCCTCCTCCTCGTCATCCATCCGCACATCATCGCCGCCGTCCATTTCCTCATCCTCGTCGTCCTCCAGGATACCAGCCACGACCTCCTCCACCTCCTTCTCCTCTTCCGTCTCTCGCTCGATCTCCACCCTGAGGGCCGTGCGCTGTGCCGAGCGTATGAGGACCGCGCGGTGCAGCGACGGCCGGGGCGGACGCGCTGGCCGCGGAGTCCGGTACACAGGGGTCCTTGGCGGGAACACGGGTGGCTTCGACGGCGTGCTGAGCACCGGAGCAGGGCGGGGGATTTGGGGCACATCTTCGAGGATAACGAGATCGTTCTCTTCCTGCGTGACCCGCGGGTGGTTGCCGTCCACGAGCACGATTTCTTCGCCCTTGACTGGAGACTTGACGGGGCTTTGCAGCAGCCTCAGGTTCTCTCTTGGGTCGTCGCTCGGCCTCGGGGTGAATACCTGTGCGCTGTGGATCATGCTCATGCGGACTTTGCCTGGGCGGGCTGGGGTGGCAATGAGGATCGGGCGAAGCTCCTTCGGCGGGTACTGGAATATGAATAGTTTCTTGTGGATTTCGATCTTCGAGTTCGTCGATAAAGGGATGGTAGCCGGAGACGCGGGGTTGGACGAAGGGTATACGGGTGAGTCGTCCACCCAGACTCCGTTTGTACCGAGCACCACAAGGAATGCCTGTCAAATGTTCTGACGAATGCAGTGTGCATATTCGACTGTGTCGCACCTTTCGCTCCTGGAACATAACCTTACAATGCACCGCGCTCACAGAGTCGTAGTACAGTCTCACGTCGCATTTGACATCTCGTCCGAAAGTAATCTCCTCTTCGTCGATAGGAAACACCGCTGCTACCGCACTAGGGTCGTTACGTTTCATAAGTTTGAGAGTGCCATAGCGTCCGACTTCGCTGGCGTCCATAGCTTGAGGCTTATGAGCCGATAGTGGCAACGCAGCGGAGGTGGTGGACAGCGGACGGACGCGGTTGAGAGCCGAGGAACGCGGTTGACTGGGCACGTGACACGCTCGCGTGGTAAATGGATCAGGTGACCGCGTATTCTGCCACAGGCGACTCGGAAGACCTGCCTGAGCTTGGAGTCATACTTACGCCACTTTCCTGCTCTGCCTCTGCTCTTAAATATCAGAATATATCACACACAGCAGAAGAAGACTCATTAACCGTCCTTCATTGCTCAACCAACGTCTGAATCCCCCGCGCTGTCTTTCAACTTCTACGCCCGAAAAGTCAAATCTCACAGAGTTTCTTATGTCTACTGTCTGCTTACCGGCATCAAGGTTTCCGCATTCCTTAGCCGTTGTGTTACTCGTATTTGCATTGGCTCTTTGGCTTGACCGCCCCAAAAAGCAATCCCGTTTATTACGGCCGGGACCCTTAAAATTCTCTCCCTTGACTTCGCCACTAACATCAATGACGGCGTGAAATGTTTTGGATCGTCCCTCTGTGCCGCAGGCAGCGACACTGACCCCTTCCCCCCGAATAGTCGCTTGGCTCGTCCCTCTGTATTCGCTGCGCCGATCAGGTTTGATCAGGTAGAGGCCGGTCGAGAGCATGGAGTGGCAATACGAATGATCAGGCATCGGTGTTGACGACTTCGCAGGATGATTCTCGTTGAACGTCTACTTGGCGGACGCTTCCCGGTGCCCCTCCGGACGTGCATGCTCTCGGGCCTCCGTGGACACTCATTCAGCTTCTCCACCGAGACACGACAGAGATCATGGCCCTCGGTATTGCCTTCGCGTGAGTGCCCCATGTCGTACTTTTCCCCGCGAACATTGATGAGCAGAGAGACAGGGCCGAGTGGGAGACGGGCGAGCGGCGACACGCTATGTACTCCGGGCAAGGGCCGAGAGAGATCGGAGACAAGGCGCCGGGCTTCAGTTAGTAGACAATTTGGGAACTAAGATGCTGGGAGCTGGATAACTAGACAGATCCACTCTCTTGAGAAGCAATACCTGCGCCGGCTTCGAACCGCCCGTACGCTCCGGTCGACCCCAGGAGCCATGATAAGATACTATGCTCTCAAATAATATAAGGCTTCCTACACAATAGCGACGCCTGGAACCATAGATACACAAGAACGAGTTGGATATAGCATGAATACCTACCAGTCACCCGCACGCCAGGAATCGAGAAGTCTTAGTCAAGAGCGATCGCAATACCGTCCCTGTGCCTCCCGCCCTATCCACATTGACGCTAGTCCAAGATAGCGGGAAGGCGATCCTGAATTTTACCCCCCGCCGAAGCGTGCACGCCCGATGCCTCCAGTACCGCGCCCTGAGTGCTCGCACCCTCCGTGACCGCACTCTCCGTAGCTGCATCCCCGGCCTCGCGATTACGGGCGCGTTTCGCAGAGTTGTCCTTCCCATCATTGCCTTCTCGCTTTCGCTTGCTCCGAGTCTTGCGTCCGGAAGCCGGGTGAGACCCAGTGCCGGTCCTGAGGTTCGCTGCGGTGTCTTGGGCAACACGCTTCTTCGAGATGGGAATGCGACGGAACGCTGTAGCACTATCATCCGGCTCCGGCCAGCTATTGGAATCCAGAGCTTCACGAAAAGCCAGCTTGATGTGTTGGTGGGTCTGCAGCTGGTAGAAACTATCAGGATCATTGTCATAGTATCGCTCGTAGATCCATTCATCTTGGTAGTGGGTCGCCACGAGGCCAGCGAGACGGTGGATACACCTAGTCACTGGTATGTTGATTGATGCTTCGTCGAGTTCTCCGGCCTTCTTCGTGTCGTACACTTCGCTGCTATGGTGATTGCCACGGAGAACCTTCATATTCTTCACCTCTACTCGAATGAAGTGAGTTCTCCGAGCGATATCTGCGCCGCAGAAGATACGCTTGATCCAGTCCACCGACAAGGTATGGGGCCTGTGATGGATGAAAAGGTATGCGGTAGACCAGAAAAACGACTCCAAGTCATTCCAGGTGGCGTGAGCAGGTACATCCTGTCCTGGTTCCCGTATTCGGGCAACGGATAGGAACTGCACAGTTCCCTGGAAGACATCCCTCGTTAGTAGTGAGACCATACTGCTTGGACCAGAGCAGCGTGCTTACCGTGATTTCCCGCAAATCTCCATCACTTCCGGGTTCACCGATCACGGTGGCATATTCCATATCAATGAGAAAACCTTTGCAATTTTCCATATCGGGATAGGCGCTAATCATGATATTGTTAATGCTGATATCCCGGTGGAGAATTTTCTTCTCGCCCATCCTCTCATGACCTGACGCTCCCATAAGCCATGGAGGGACGACAAGGAAACGAGGGTACTCACCTAGAAGACTATCATAGATCGCCTCCATCGCTTCACGAGTGGAAGAGAAGCGACTCAGTGGGATCCCCACGGAATCAAGGACGCAGCGATGATGGACGCGCGGAGGACACTTGCGAGGTCCGTAGTGCTTATTAAGGAGGTGAGCAATCGTCCGATGCATTCCGCTATCCGGGTCGGGAGGGTCAATCAGATCCACATCGCTGCGCAGCCTTGCTACACCCGGAACAGGCCCCTCAGCATGGATGATCTTGTATATTTCACCCTCGAGCCTGCGAGACGGGTCGCGCCAGGAGTCTTTGATGATAACAAAATGATCCTCGTTACTGCGTTCCGGATTTTCCACAGTGCCTGGGACAGGGAAAGCGAGCCAGGTACACGTCCCTCGGCCGAGCATCGCCGTCGAGGTGAAGAGCGGCGGACCCACGGTGATGTACTGCTCCACTTTATCGTCAGACTTTGACGGTACCATGATCGTACTGCTCTGCGCCACCAGGGTGTTGTCGTCCAGCATCTCGGCCTCCTCCGAAATTAATCGTTTCGCCCTCGCCTTCTTGATCTTTTCCCGAAGGAGCTCGACGTGGCCGTCTGGGCGCGATTCGAAATTGATCGTAGGGTCCACGCCGCTACCGCAGTACCCTTGGGCACCGAATCCCGCCAGAAACTGCCAAAACGGTTCGAGGTCCTGCTTGTAGTCGAAATAGTCGGATATGAGCACCGAGGAACGATCCCACCGAAAGAACCT
>NW_006920429.1:138359-152836 GCF_000344685.1 Gloeophyllum trabeum ATCC 11539
TAGTCGAATAGTCGGATATGAGCACCGAGGAACGATCCCACCGAAAGAACCTAGCACGATTGCCAAAGATCCCAATCCCGCACAAAAAGCAGCGAGGCCGGCGCTTGAAAGAGACGGTGGCATAGTAGGAGAATTGATCCCAAACCCCTGTTTGGTATTCATGAGGAGTGTCTGGCCTCGACTCGTCCGTAGTATTGTAAAATGGGTCTTGCCTATCGTTTGGCTTGACTTCGACGAATGCTAATGCACATGGCCAAGAGCTGTCCTTCCCCTTCGAGAGAACAACCAGGTCTGGCGTCCCAGGATCCTTGGTGTCTTGGGAGTGATTGACGACCTCAAATTCGATGGGAGGGTTCTCTGTCCAAAGAGACGAGCACATCTTATTCAGCGCTTCCTTCTGCCGGAGGGACTATGGGTCAGTGCTAACGCGTCAAAAAACTATTTCATTACGTACTAGGGGTTCATACATCTCAAGTTCGACCCCGTCCCCCGTCGGCACGCTCTGCAACTTCGCTGAGACACCGATCTGAGCGTTCGGGGATATTGCCTGCGAGGCATTCTCGACCACATTCTCGAATTGACGTTGAAACGTAATGCGCAAGAAGTCGGTCATGGAAACAGGTCCAACCCGTAGCCTTGAGGCCTCACTTCCGGCTTCTGTCCGTAGCGTGCTGATGGGGAGAGTCTGGCTCTGAAATTTCCGCGTACAGGACAGCGGTCGTTCGGATGGGAGGGATGCCGGAGTATTGAATAGTACAGGAGCATTATTTTTGGCAGGTGGTGTATGAGGACGTTCAACGTCGCCGGCAGAGTCGCCAGCGGCCGGTGTGGCATTGACATCCGCCGGAGCAGATGTGCCCGGTATAGGTACCGCGACATCATCGAGCGGTGGGGGAGACGGGGAAGCAGGCAGAGGGGTATCCGGAGGTGGTGTCGCAGCAGGTTCAGACATTGGGGGTGCAACAGTCAGCAAAGAAGAAGGTTGAAAAGCGACGGCCACCCACCGAGCTTGTTAAATCGCTGGAGTTTGAACTCCGATGTCCATTGTCCATTGTTATGAGTACTTCGATGTGGCTCTAAAACGCACGTGTTGATGAGTTCTGCAACCAATATTAATGGTGTTGCGCGACGAAGGCGTGTTGTGGCAAGAGACGGGATGAATTTCTCACGTTGCCGCGGTCGAAGGCGGCACGTGCACCGTGACCGTGACTCGTGTTCCCGGGCCTCGATGGAATCTCTCCTTGGGAATACGCCCTGCCAGCAACCCTGGAGCGTGAATGATACTCGTTCACACTCGTGTCGAGTTATTGGCGATGCGGGACGTTACATCCTCTTTCAGTGCGGTCCGTGCACCCGTCTCAATTTCCTACGATGAACCAGAAGCAACCGCATGTCACTTGATACATCAAGTACCCGTATTGAGCCTGCGGCAAATATGGGAATACTTACTCGGGTCGAGGATCCCATTTCGCTTATGATTGTCGATTCTAGAGTACTCGACAAAAGTGGAACAATGCCGCTTCTACTTACGCGAGCAAGAATCTAATCCTCTCGCTGGACGTTATCTCTATTCAGTATCGCTGGCCTATCTGTGAGGCAACTCCATGAACAAAGTTTGACCTTTATCCTAATAGTTATCTCACGCTTTGCCGGTGACTCAATCCGCGTATTGTACCCAGTGCTCCCACCTCACCACAAGCTAGACGGACATGCTAGATCCCACTGGTCCCAAATCCTCCAAAAACGGCCTGCAATTCCAGCATTTATCGGGACAGCCACACCAATTCGATTGGCCCAGTCGTAGAAACTCAAGGCTATTGCCTCTCATCCTCCTTGGAAGTCACAATCCTGCATGTATATATCACTCCTTCACATCCTCCTCCACCGTCCACACCGGCCAGACGGACCTGTACTTCCCGAAAGCCACCCACGCAAATGCCACGAGGAGCAGCTCCGATTGCGAGGACCGCGTAGTTCATGTTGATCGAGTCCACCGGATGGGAGGTGGGCAGAATGAACAAGACACAGGTGAAAACGGTGAACTACAGAGACAGGACACGAGAGATCAGCCAGACTTCACTAGAGGACGAGGAAGCTGGCTCACCAGAGCGCTGGCTACATCAATTGGCCGTGAATATCGGTCAAGAGAGAACGGCCCTCGCTCAGATAACCTGAATACGAGGTCGCTTCGTCATTCCGCAATGTTATAAAGTAGTACAAACTCACGACGCGGGCCAGAAGCAGCGAACGAGAATGGGCTAGAGGTAGCTCAACATGACTGCTACGGCAGCCGAGGACAATATAGCGTTGAACTACGGGTATGTCACCACACAGATGCAGAAGTGAAAGCAACATCACTCACTGCAACGGTGAAACCGATATACGCACAAGAGATGATGCAGCCAATCAGCACCGACACCCACACGCCGAAATACGGCGCCTGATTCCGATTCAGCGCCATAAACCGCCCGCGCATGGGCATCGCATTATCCCTCGCAAGCGCATAAAACGACCACGAGCTTGCCGTGAACGCCGTCACTGCCGCCACCATAACTGCGCCGCGCATATCACCACCAGGGCACACCAGCGTAGCCTTTTCCCCACCGCGTCATAGTACAACTGCGCGATGGGGATCGCGTACGATGTGCCCTGGATGGAGGCGACAGACTGCACGGAGAAGAGGAGCGCGAGCATGTACGCGAGCCCGATGAGCCAGGAGCGGACAATGGAGAAGACGACAGCGAGCGTGGCGAGGACGGCGGCGTTCTTGGCTTCTTCGGCCACTTGCGCAGCGGTCCCGCAGCCCTCGAGGGTGTAGACGGCTTGGAGGAAGCCGAGGAGGACCACGAATCCCCGGGAGCCCCAGCCCGTGAAGCTGGCGGTGAGCGTTTAGCAAGCGCCAGGATGGATATGAATCGGGGCATACTTTTCAAAGTCGGTGAACACGAATTCCGCCGAGTTCTACGTGCGAGATTCGTCCACATACCATTCGGGTGAAATGGGAGGCGGCGCGTACGTACCTTCCCAGGTGCTTTCACGAGGAGTTTTATTACGAGGACGCACATCCCGCCTAGCGTCCACCAGACATTAAACGAACTCATCCCTCCGATCGCCTTTGTGCCGATAGTGTCGATGATCGGGTACGGGCTCTCACCTGCACGACGTTCCACCGTCAGGACTGACTATAGCTCCTTCTAGGCCTACGACGGCTCACAAACGTATACAGTCTGCGAAGACGCACCCATCGAAGCCTCGGATGACAGCCCATGCCAGGAGGGGTACGACGTCGCGATAGTGTTGATACGTTCGGAGCCCAAGACACGAGATACGCGAGAGATTCAACGAACTCACATACATAATTTCCGGCTGCGTATTAATCGGCCTTCCTAGCTCTATGGGAAGCAGGCGGTGCCGCTGGCCAATCAAGCCTTCAAGGACTTGTTCTCTATCCCCATCCGAAAGTGGCGAGGTAATCTCGCTACGTCGCGTGGGCAGCCTTCACAGGAGGCCCACGAGGTACGTGCTGACTTATATATGGTATTCCCCGAGGTACTGAATTGCGCGTCTTACCAGTTGTACGTGCCGGCGACAGAACCGGGCCAAGTTTGGCCCACACAACGGGTAGGGTGCATGCACGATACGCATGACTATCATATCCAACTCCCGGAGCTATTGCAGCCATCTATACCTGAAATGAGTCAATCGACGGCTCCTGAGAACCATGCAAATGAACTCACCGAATATTTGGAACAAGCAACTGAGCAACAGGCGGGTGCCTCAGCTCTCCCGCAGTCAGTCATTGGATCATCGACATTAGATGAATCTACTCCCCACGGCCCACAGTACGTATTCCTCTCGTACGAGCCATTACAGTCGACGGCAGAAAGGGCGGTGTGGGTTGGGGGAATCCCAGCGCCGAAAGAACGAAAAAGACCCCGAAAGCACCAAGCATCGATCTCGGAGGACAAAGACCATCGAAAGAGGTATCGGTAGCGGAGAGGTGAAAAAGGGAGATAGATATGGTGTAGAAAGGAGGGATAGAAATATAAATAGGGATTGCGTCCATGTCCCCGACAGCCTTAGTGTGACTGACGAGGTTGAAATATTTCGAGGCGTCCGATGACGGACATGCCATTCTACGCTTGGGCCGTCACGTAGGGTCAGGGTTGGAGAGGGACACCAAGAGTACATTATTCAGACAGAGACTCACGAGCTTCACAAATCATTCACCCAAATGGTATCCGCAACAAGACTGTTTAATGACACGTTCCTAACTCTCCGAAGCAGGCAGTGCGGGGAGATCAATCAAGCCGCTAAGTGTAATGGCGATTTTATGGGATCCTGCAAGAGACAAAGAACGTTCTGTCGATGACGATCGAATGGAGAAAGACCCCAGACATCCTAGGTGATCGATGATTGGCTTACCAATATTTATATATATATGACTTTACCTGCCATGTACGGTAAGCTCATGGGGCAGTTTCTTGCAATGCATCGCAGGTACTAGGGCTTCATTGAGATATAGGGATTATTTCTTATGTTGCTAAGACTTAGTACACCATATGCGCATTATGGAGGGCACTGACTCGAGGGGGTTTGCCCGAATGGGCGCAGGGATTCGGGTGCCACAGAGGTCAACCTCCGGTCGTGATCTGGTTTTCCAAAGGCAGACAGCTTGTCGCAATATCCTCAGCAGTAGGTCCCCTCGTCCTTCAATTCATAAGAGGCCATTAATTTGTTGACTCAGCTCAGGGGAAAGCAGCTGTACTCGCTCAGCCTAAGGTTAATAGGTTCTCATCCGATAGCACGCTGCATCAAATCAGTTATTACTCCCATTGGGACGACCACCGAGTAATTCTGTGGCCGATATACATAGATATCAAGCAATAATACATTGTGAGGTCTTGGTGGAGATTCGGAATATTCGATTATTCCTCGAAAGTCACGACCCTCTCTTCGGCATCTTCCTTGCTCTCAAATATCACTTCCTTTGTCGCGAGCCTCTAAGAGCTTCCCCTTTACCTCTCTCTTTGACCAGTATGTTGGCTTTACGCCGACCGCATTATCATTATCCTTCGCCGTACTCCACCGCGCTAGACGGTGACCACTGTGTCGATGGTGGTTGGACCTACTCTGGAAATATGGAATATAATACGATGGAAGTTGTAAGCGTACCATTATTCTATGATCTTCTGCTCTCTCATTTTCCTTCGTCTCTCAGCCACTACCACCCCAGATCCAGGCCACCTGCAATTACCAGGAGCGCATGGAGACATTGGAGAGCGTGTGTGGCTCGAGTGTCCGTCACAATGTGGTATGATCTTGTCTAATACGGACATGCTACATGACGCGCCATTATCCATGCGAAACGACTGACTGGATATTTACAGCACACTATGCACCCTCAGGCATCCGGAATGCCTACTTTCACCCGGCCTTCAACCAGTGCCACACCCCACTACGACTTCGAGGGCAGAGAGAGGGACACCCTTGCATGCCACCAGGAATGGCCGAAACTTGAGGGTGCAAAAATCTCAGAGGACTCTACGTTGGCCGATGCATTAGTAGAAGGGGCTGGGGGCAAGGTACGAGAGTTTACCCACTTTGTGGCAATGAGAGTACCGAATGCTTGAGCAGACCGATCAGCAACAACAATCCATCTATATACTCGTAGAGCGCTTGCCTACCACAGTCTCTACAAGCGGTTCAACTGCACCATACTCGACGTCGACTGGTGCGCTCGGTGAGAGGGGAGAAGCGAAGGTATGGGCACTAACCTATTCTTGTACAAGGTATCGATACTAACAGCTTGGAAAGACATCTCAGCTATGCCCATCTGCTGCCATATCGACTGCCGCTACACTGTCGACTTCCCCTGCGTATGGTGACCGCACCACCTCACCATCCACGCATCGAGCATTGATATGTGACCCGCCAATCTCATCGACTCGTCGTGGAGTATTGGACGCGGTCGAGGTGTATGCCACCCCCGAGTCCACGTCCACTAGCTTCGGAGACCTGACCGGGTCACCGTCATCGTCTACGGCCCAGCCAACAGGATATGAACAGCCACAGGACGGGACCCGCACCGGAGCAGTAGAGCCAATTGAGGGGTATGACACCCCCGTATCAACGGTAACGCATGGCCACAGCGGCGGGAGTACATCATCAACATTCTCCACTCCACGGATCACGCCTGCGGAAGGGTGGGGAGAGGTAGAGACCGGAGAATTGCTTGCTTATTCGTATCTAGAGATGGATACAGGAGATCATCCGGTACGAACTCTCACTTAAATGATCTTCTACCTTCAGGACTGAGCCGCGCGTCGTCTTAGTTCGACATAAATCTGGGAGAGTCCGAGTACACAGCCGTCACAGACCCATGGACTAATAGAGAAGATCAGGTGCGAGCGCACCTACACAATTTTCTAACCTTGGATATTGATGATCGGTCTCCTAGTTGTATGTCCCTGAGGCAGACGAAGCCCAGGAGGATTTGTCGTATATCCCTATCGGAAAGTGGCCAGCGCATCCCACTACCTCGCTTCAACAGCCTTTATACGAGGCGGAGGAGGTACGAGCTGACTTACGTGAGTTGTCCACGAGGTACTGACTATCGTGTCCCGCCAGCATGCCGCGGTGATGGATCAGAGCCAATTATGGCCGGCACAGGGGATAGGGTCTCTTGGCAATACCCATGAACCCTATAACCAACTCCCGGAGTTCCAACCATTGACACCTGAAATGAGTCAATCGGCGGCTCCCGGAGCTCACACAATCCACTCACCACATGTTCGGAACAACAAGCCACAGAGCCACGGGAGAGCGTCTCAGCTCTCCCGCAGTCAGTCGCTGGATCGTCATCATGGGGTGAATCCACCCCCTATGGGCGACAGTATGTCTTTCGCTTCTATCGACCGCCCCACTCGACGGCAGAGAGGGCAGCGTGGGTTGCGCCGCGCCACGCCCCGCCGCCGAAACAACGAAAAAGGCGAAGAAGAATCGAAGGAATCATCTCGATTGGCGTCAGAGACAGAGCCATTCGAGAGCGCTGTGTATTTAAAGGCGTGTCCGTCGATGTGCTCGATGGAGACAGCATGGAGGGGTGGGGACGTCGAAACGACATAATGTTGCAAAGATACGAAGGCGAATACCAGCCTTGTGTCCTCGAATTCAAAGTACGTCTCGTCCTCTCGCGATAGCAGAAATCGTTACTTACCGAGCCTTAGTACCGACAACACGGACAGGCCATACGCGTCGATCTAAACGAAACCAACGATACGATCAGAGTCCGGGACTTGGCGCGGATGATTGCTCGACATTTTGGGCGTTGGTGTAGGGAAAGCGATGTAAGCTATATCGTATATTTCTGGACCGGTCGACTTGCTCACCTAGTGATAGGCCCAGAGGCGAGCTGTATGCCAGCAACTAGGGCATCCATCCGACCAGTCTGGAGTGTGCGAGTGCGACCGCTAACCGACGCCGATGGAGAACATTATCTTGACGAGCATAGAGCAAAGGGGGAACTACTTTACGGGAGTATTCGTGGACCGGTGAGGAGAGAAGGATGTTTCATCGTCGACGGGGAGATCGGCCGTTGAGAGAGGAATCGGGGGTGGCGAGAGGTGAATGGATACGGCGCGGACTCTGAGCATGATATTATTCGTATCCGCCACAACTTTAGGGTGGCTTACGACCGTCCAATTTGAGGGTTCTGACTGCAATGGAAATATCGTTATGCGACTTGGCCGTCGTGTTCGATACCCATGAGAGCATCAGCCTGTCATATACAATAGAGGTACAAACCTCACAATTAATGCATCCAAAGATCTCGAATCGCGCTCCTGTCGCAACGAGTAAGATGAGACCGGAGACAACTGGTGTCGGCAAGCACCTGAGCCGTCTGAGGGATGACAGGAGGCAGGACGTAGGATCGGTTTTTATGACTCTGTTCCCCATCTGATAAGGCACGCCGCACGGTGCATCCGGAGAGAAAGACCGTTCGGTCGGCGATATTCTGACCGTTGAGAACGAATTCAAAAGATGAAGGTAAAGACCCCTGACATCCCGACTAATCGATGTCTCGGTTTACCGCGGAAAAGAAATTGGCCTAGTGTAAGCTTATATAGCCCTCAACCATGCACGGTCGACCGGCAAAATACAAGTACTAGTCATAGATGCGCCTCCCATATAACTCGCAAGAGCTGGTCATCACCCTCATCAAATGTCTCCCGCTCGACCGTTCTCACAAGACCCACAAACATGGATCGACCAATGTAGAGCCACGTGAACGCCACAATGAGCATGACAACTCCGATGGCGAGGACAGCGTAGTTCATTTTTATCAAGTCCACGGGATACGAGGTAGGCAGAATGATGAGGACAAAATTGAATACATATAGCTTAGAAAAGGGGACTGGGTATGGAATTGCCAGGACTGGACGAGAGGGCCGAATGAAAGGGCACTGGGATTAGTATGCTACGAGTCACGGCCACGGGAGAACGACCCTCGCTCGGAAAACCTGAGTAAGAGGTTGCGTCGTCATTCTGCCACGTTGCTGAAAGTGGTAGAGACTCACGACTCGGGCCCGAAGGTGCGAACAGCTATCGGTTGGAGATAGCTTGAGTTGACTGCTACAGACACAGAAGATGAGATATCGTCGAATCACGAGGATGTCAATGTCGCGATGCAGACCTGGTCAGCAACGTCACTTACCGCAATGGCGGAGCCAATATACGTGCATGAGATGATGCATCCCACGAGCACCGACACCCACATGCCAGTGCCAAAATACTGTACCGATACGACCTTAGGCAACGTCCCGTGTCCCGAGAGGTCCGTCGCCGTTGCCTCTTTTGAGATTTGTCCCGTGTCCCGGACACCTCGTTGCTTGGGGCCCCGGAGCCTAAATCCGCGCTAAATGGGGAAAAATGAACAAGTTCATTCGCAGGTGCTTTGGAAACCCTCTTGAAGCTTCTTCTGAGTCTTCTCAGCGATTTGAGCCTCAGATCTATCTGAGGAGTGTATCAACATTGCATTACCTTCACGTTAGTACGCGCAACTGCAGGTTGCGTCCCTTGTCCCGACGGAGACGTTGCTTGACCTGCCACATTCCCACGGTAAATTACATAAGCCGTTGCGTTGCCTAAGGTCGTATCGGTACAGTACGGCGCCTGATTCTTATCCAAAGCCCTAAAGCGCTCGCACATAGGCATTTCATTATCCTCCGCAAGCGTATAGCACAAGCGCGAGGTCGCCATGAACGCTGTTGGTGGCCAAAGCCTCACCTCTAGCGCACCAGATCCCTGAGGGTGACGTCCAAAAGCACAATTTCAGAGAGGGGATCACGATACTCGCAGTGACCTCAGGGGAAACATAACCGCCCGATATGTGGGGGTCGCCGCCTCGCTCCCTCGCACCGTCCACCTCAAGATTCATAACATCAGAACATACGTGTTAGCCGACCTGTGAGGCACATGAGATCTCCCAACGCACTGATACTGATACCCTGCCGCAACGTGTTCGCCCAACAATTATCTCGGACATTGTGGGTCCTCGATTGTCCTGTAAGCGAGAGTGTTGACCTTGCCTCGTGTTACTGAGACATTCGTGAATCGTGATCAGGTCAAAAAATATCGTTCATATTACCGCTGCAATCGACCATCGACGCTAGAGGACGCGGTCCTGAGACGAAACCCCAGAAACAAAGTACGCTATGTACGCATCTCGATCGATGAACATTTTCCATGTGTCTAGAGTTTCGAACCCTTCATGGTCCTGGCGTTTCATGGAAATGACGCCATGGAACGCCGGGGCGAGGTAGGAGCAATTGCGAGGCCCCCAAGCCGCGGAGGTGAAGGTGTGGGCACTGACGAACTTCGGGTCGTCTGCTCCCCGACGTTTCATGGAAATCGATTTTCAGGACGACGTGCTCCGTCGATACGTCAAGCAAGAACTGGGCACTTGGCCGGGCTATGACGGGCGGAGGAGTCGCGAGGGTGCTGACATGCAGTTAGAAGGTTCACGTCTGTCGGGCCGCGTACGGAAGCGAGGGAAGGCCGCGCTCGACTCGGCTCGAGGGAGTTAGGTGACTTGGCCTCCGAGTCGGAGACGAGATGGAGATCGAGGGGATACTACAGCTGGGGTTGTCTGCATCCAAGCAGAGGCCTATTCTGCGTTTGAGAGCCAATACGTTTCCGCTAAGGCGATCAGTGACACGGCAGAGACGGGGCAGTTTGACGAGTCGCGGAAGGGATCGTCCAGGAACAAGGGGGCGCAGAAGGGTCACGCAGTCGTCATGAGCCAAGTCAGAACGTTATGTTCATATCTTACTCACAGCTACGGGAAGCGAGCCAGTGTTGTGTTTTGGTTTGAGGAAATTCGGTATTTGCTAGTCGACCTGCAGGCCTCGGAGATGACAGCGAGATTGACAGCACAAAACGCATATCGGAGCAGGGAAGTTTCGTGATTGCCTGCACCGAGGCCGAGGCCCTTCACGCGTTTCAGAGCAAGTTTACCTGCAGTACAAGGCACGCTAGCGTTTATCGATGACGCCGGAAGCGATGAGCTGAAACGTCGAGTGACGCTGCTCCTCCAAGAACAAGGGTGCATGTATGAGTCAAGCTGTCCGGAGCGCAATATGTCAGGATGTCCACATCACTTGTGCTGCGTTCGAGTGCTAAGCAACGGGTTCATGCTCATTTTTGACTAGCTTCCAAGCGCCGGAGATGAAGTGAGGATAGACGCCGTGGAACAGCGGTGTTGGCGCGTCTCGATCACCCGAACCGAGGCCGAGGCTCTCCGTGCGTTTCAGAGCAAGTTCACTACAATACAAGGCACTCTGGCGTTTATCGATAACGCGGGGAGACAAGGAGTGGAAAATCGAGTGAGGCTACTTCTGCAAGAACAAGGGCGCGTGGATGAGTCAGGCTGTACGGCGCGTTATATGTCAGGATGTACGCATGACGCACCGGTGTCAGATGGGAATCAAATTTCTGCTTGAGAGCGTTCACTCGGACTAAGAGAGCCATACTGGGGTTAGATACAGCTGTTCGGATGTCTCCATGGTACATCCCGACAGTACATGTTCTAGATGGCTATAATTGTGACCGCAGATGAGGGTTAGATGGGCATACTTTTCGAAGTCGGTGAATACGGATCCCGCCGAGTTCTACGCGCGCGACTCATCCGCATACCATTCGCGTGAATTGGGAGGTAGCGCGTACGTACCATTGCAGGTGCTTTCACGAGGAGCGGTATCACGAGGACGAACGGCCCTCCTACCGTCTACCAAACATCAAACGCACTCATCCCTTCAATCGTCTTGGTGGCAATCGTATTAATAAATATTCACGCACCAAGCAATAACACTCCCGTCAAGGTCCTACCTTGGCCAAGGTCGGCTAGCGACGCAAGGCATAGCGCTACGCTTGAGCATACGAACGGTATGATCATATCAGTCTCGAGAGGGTGCAGTAAGGGGCGATACAAATACTTGCCTGAGATTTCCCGAGGTGCCAGTGAAGACCATGTCGATCGAGTATATCCACCCCGTGCAGAGTTTACATTACGGCGCTTGCGTGTAGCCAGCTTTTACTTACAGCCGAAAATACTCTGAACACATATCACTCACTATGCAGTACAAATCTCCGCAAGACATAGTGCAGTGAGCAGCATGAACACACTGCATATTTACACACATCCGCATCACCTACTAGTATCACTCCCTGCACCCACGACAGCACCAGAAAAGAAACCACTCACGTTCCACCACAACCCCAACGGCCCGCCCGAAAACAGCCCCGTCTGGAACGCACTGCTCATCCACGTCAGATTCCAACTGCGCAGAACGATATCCCCAAAACTCCAAACAAGCTCATCTCCCGCCGGACCTCGCTCTTGTATTCGACAGTGGGGGGTGGTTGCGTGGAACGCACGCTCTCCAGGCCGTCGCGGTATCTCACTTTCTCTGAGGACATTGCGGGCTCGGGTGGGAGGAGAGCAAAGGGTGGATGCTGCTGGAGCACCCATCAGGGAACCCAAAGGGAACCCTAACCTTGTGACGTGCTCTACCAATAACGTTGCCACTTCCTTGTGCCTGCTCTGCGTTCACGTAAGCTGTGCATCTCAGGTGGTGTCCTCGTAGAGCGCTAAAAGTTTTGCCGTGCAAGGTCTCAAGGTGACCTACATACTAGATTCATCCATGAGAGCGTGCTCGGACCTTCGTGTTCAGCCTGAGTCCCAGGGACCTAAGTGAAAGTTCTGTAAGCGTCAGATGTCAGGCGAGTGTGCTCGCATGCATTCATGTTCGTGGACAAATGCAACTCCGCATGTCTTCTTTTTCATCTTAGCCGACGACGAGTGTAGAAAAGCACGGGCACTGCGACTTCCACACCATTTGCATCGTCATGGGGCTTGCGTCAATATCTAGTGCATCGTCGCCTCATGGATGGAACTTGCTAGGTCACTGGAGTCTCTATATTGCATAGTGCTCTTCGAGGGCCCATAGTTTATACGCAATGTCGAGACCAGCCACCATTGCATTTTCCTTAAATAAACATGTATCCCGATGACTCTAGCTCGGGATTACCTCGAATACATTAATGTTTGCACGCAGGCTACCTCCCCATCCACCTCTCGGGCTTATCGCTGGGATTATCACTCGACCGCCTCACTGAACTACTTCCACGGGCAGCAGCAGGCACTGGCGTGTTTGCGAGGAATATTGCAGGCAAACGGCCCAATAAGTCCTGCCCTCCGCATGATATACATGCCTGACACCTCGGAAATGGCGAACCTGCGTGCGTTTGCGCTTCTGATCAGTGGGGCTGGGTGGATTGCACGGCGGAGGCGGTGTTTGTAGTCATAGGTTCTGAGTGGTGGAGACTATCTGTGTCGTGTCTTTTGTCCTGTTCGATAACATGTTCACAGTGTGGCCCTCGTGCATGCGAAGAGATGAGGAACATAACATGTTCTTTGTCCTGCTGGCTTGTGCGAATCGAACTCCGTGTTTTGTATGGCGGGCACCGGACCTTGCCATCCACGCCAGTTTATACTGCCCAGCACACTCTCGAGACGAGGATCGTCTGGATCAGGGACAGGATAATCCGGCACTAAGGGTGATTCCAGGCCTGTCTCGATATAGTCGTAAAGGCAATGGAATATATGATGGAAGGATGCTCGCAGCACATGTATGATGATAGGCCGCGTGTGGAACAATTACAATGAAATCATTGTGCCACGAAATTAGAAGTCCACTTGATATCTGCAATCAAACATGCTCTACCATTAACGAAGTCTGATTGGCCCCATGCCAGGTCCTGCTTCCGGATTATGAGTGACCTAGGCGTTCCACATATTATGCTCTTGCTTTGTGACATGACCGTTCCGGTCCCATGTTTCATCGTATCGTATGCTGCTGATTGGGCGCATTACAATATATAACGTAACCAATAGATTTACGTTGGAATTCGTTAAGTCTGCGATGGGGTCGACGAATTCAACAGTTCTGCGAACAACATGTCGGAAGTTGGCGAGCCTATTCTGCTCATATAGACTACCATAAAAGTGATCATTGTTTCAGCGCTTTAATCAGGAATAAGCGACGAACAAGGCATTCCAGCCGCTTGCAGATCGATAGACCATCAATTCAGAAAACCACGTATGGTCGGAGTGGGTGCCAGGGACGTCGGAAGAAGGTAGAGAAGTCCAGATGGTCTGATTTCTGTCTCTCGGGGACTTGAAATTGCTTGTCCGACGTGGTCCGTAAATGATTTTCAAAAAGTGGGCCCATCGACCTGCAAATGGCTGTCACGTCCACGCCAGCCACACTGGTGACTGCGGGGCTGGCGGTGTGACAACTGTCACGTGACACGTTTGGACGCGGGGACGTGAGAAATACACATCTCTTTTCCGCCACACCACGTTCCCGTACTGACCGGCCACGGCCTTCATCTACACGTGTAGAGACAAGCCACAAAGAATCACTGAATAGAATGGACAATGAACAGCGGAGTTGCAACTCCAGCGACTTTAAAAGCTCGGTGGGTGACTGTGGCCTCTTGTCGCATCCTCTTCCGTTCTGAAGATCGCTACCACGCTAATGTCTGAACCTGCCCCAACTCCCCCTCCCGATACACCTCCCCCTGCGTCTCCGGCTCCACCGTTATTGGACGACGATGACCTTCCCGTGGCGGCGGCGTCTCCTCCCTCGCGCGATCTCGGTGCCACTCCACCTGCTGCCGACACTGCCAACGACGACGGACGCCCTCGCACTCCCACTGGGACCCAACCTCCTGTTCATGTATTCAATACGCCGGTCTCTCTTCCATCGAACCGGCCGCTCGCCTCTCGAAAACTCCAGAGTCAAGACGTCGATCTGGCGACATTGAAGACAGAGGCCGGCGGTGAGGCATCAAGGCTACGAGTTGGACCAGTGTCCATGAAGGACTTTATGCGCCTTACCTTCGGCGTCACT
>NW_006920429.1:153627-179055 GCF_000344685.1 Gloeophyllum trabeum ATCC 11539
GAAGTCGAAACCGTCGACCGCAAGAAAGACCCCGACGACCTGGGATGCCAGACCTTTATGATCAAGTCACGTTTTGAAAAGTGCACTTGGCCCAACCGCATTGGCGTTCGTGGAAGTCAAGCCTCGGGACAAGCAGGATCCCTTTTATTACACTGACGGCTCCTCCTCAAATGTCGTTCATGGTTACGAGGTTGATGTCTGGGATCAAATCTCGTACTACGCTACGGTCTCGTTCAGGCGCCGGCCTCGCTGCTTTCTCTGTGGCATTGGTGTTTTTGGCAATCGCGCTCGATTCTTCCGCTTCGATCGCTCTTCGATATTGGTATCCGAGGCCTTTGAATACAAGGTGAATCCCGAGCCACTCTGGCAATTCTTGGCTGGCTTCGGCGCCGAGGGTTACTATGGTAGTGGCGTGGACCCTACGATAGACTTCGAGGTCCACGGTCACGACGCTCTCCTACTGGAAAAGATTCGAAAGGCGAGAGAGAAGCGCCTGCTCTCAGAAGAAGCTGAGAAGCTACACGATGACACCCTGAGGGCGCAGAGCAGCACCATCAGAGTTCCGTCCAAGGACGGTGCGAAGCTCGAGCAGTACATCACCGTCGGCCCACCTTTGGTGACCTCGACAGCGCTCCTTGGTCGCGGGACGTGCACCTGGCTCGCCTTCCCTGTTCCCGGGACCGTCGAAAATCCGGAGCGCAGCAACGAAGACCACTTCGTAATCATCAAGGATTCTTGGCGGGACCCTACTCGTAGACTCGAGGGCGATATATACGACATTATCCATGGCGGCAAGGATCACGTTGATCACATTCCCGGCGTGGCGAGGAAGCGCAGCGATGTAGATCTTGTCGAGCCGCCTGACCCGAACAACAAGATGCATCGGACGCTCGCCCACATACTGAACACCCATATACTGGATGACAATGCGCCTCGCAAATGCCCCCCTCGCGTCCATCATCGATGCATCCTCGATTCCGTCGGGATCCCTCTCAGTCGGTTCACATGCACTCGCGAGGCGTTGGAAGCGATCTATGACTCGCTCTTAGGTGCTTACCCCCCTATGTTTTACTGCTCCAGTCTAGCTGACAGGTCAATAGGTCATGAACACATGAGCAAGAAGGATATACTCCATCGGGATATCAGCGTGAATAATATCATGATCAGCGCTTACCCCGAGGTGGAGAAATGCAAAGGCTTTCTTATTGATGTCGAGTACGCTACCGTGATTGGGGAGCCCGGGAGCGAGGGGCATCTCCGTGAAATCACGGTATGAGCCCCGTTCTCTGCGTTTTGTTGCAAATGCTGAAGTGTCCATCTGCAGGGAACCACGCAGTTTCTTTCCACTGCTCGACTTCGGCAAGGCGAGCAGTTACTCGTTCATGAAACTTGGCACGACCTGGAATCGTTCTTCTGGTCTACGACGTACCTCTTCATTCATCACAGGCCACATACTTTACCGGACACGTGGATAACTGGGGTCTTCGCCATTTGCCATGAATCCATAAGGCTTGACTTGGTGAGAAGACACGTGGAGACGATGGAAATCCTGTGTGGCCCTGACAGCAGCAGTGAAGGCGCCGCTAGAGATCAACAGGAGAATGTACCGTTGACCTCCTGTATTCGTCGGCTTGCGGAGCTCGTCAAGAGCCACTACCAAGACAAAGATTGGATCAAGAAAGCTTATGCTACATTTCCGGATATGTTCTTTCAACTCAAGACCCATGAGAAGATAAAGCAGGTCATACGCGAGGCTTTGGACTCCGATTGCTGGCCTTCGAATGATGGCGCCACCCCCTTCCGCCTCATAGAAACACCCAAGAAGGCTGCTCGGGCCACCACGGCAGCAAACCTCAAGGCCGGGATCGAATCCAACCAGATATCTGGAAGCGGGAGCAAGCGCAAGCGTGACGAGGAGGAGGGCTCGTCAACGAAACGTGCCCGTCCTACTAGGGCCACGAGCCAGGATGGTACGGAGAAGGAGAGCACCGTTCATAGGCTCAAGGACCGTCTTCCGGCCGTCCTCGAGTAACGCATCGGAGAGTAAAGGATATTCTGGGTGAGATGGTCATAGTCGTTCTTGATGCATTTGGGAGAGATGTAGTCGCGTCTTGGTTCGTAAGTAGATGTGCTGTTCAGGACCTCTGTGTTCCGCCGATATGTCACGTAACCACGCTCTCCAGTATCACATGCTTTTTCCTCTGCTCGTTGGCAAGTACTTGCGCGACACGATGCGTATCACACCTTCACCCCCTCCTAATGTTGCCCCTGTCTACCGCACCCCCCGTCGTATCGCGGCGACAAAGAAGAGTTCCGTCGTGAGTATGCGTGGGTTGCCTGTGGCAAGCGACAAATACTACATCCTCTGCGTACCTTATCGTCACGTCTGCATTACGAAGAAGCTAGTGACGCAGCTGACCTTTATGGTAATTACGCCGATACCACGCGCAGGTATGATCATGCTTATAAGACCCGAAGCCAATTAATGCTTTACTACGTAGTCTACGCTCAAGCACGAACTTACTTTTACACTTTTGGAATCAACCGCTCAGGCTCTCTAATTAGGGGATGATGAAGACCTCTGGGACAGGGGCTCTGGTTCTTGTGACTCACCACAAGTCAAGCCTGATGCGCAAGGCGTCGTCCAGCGATGCCTCTGCCAGTGGAAGCCACTTCAAGCCAGGCGATGGGCAATATGCATCTCTCCGCGGGCCTCCCTCTATCGGCTCGGTTGCTCTGAGCATTATAACCTGATACATGTACCATGTATGTATGGTTAATGTATACCAGGGCTTCGTGGATCTCATGTGGTGTGGACGATCAATATACCAATGTCCCGATGAACCCTCCTGCCAAAAGGTGAGAAGGCAAATTCTGCAGCGAGTTTTTGAAAATCGAAAACCACGTCATTTTGCAATCGATCATATATAGTCTAGTATCAAATGAGTGATTTACAAAGGATTGCGAGTGAGAGCGGAAAAGAAGGACGATGAGGTGTGAGTCCTTTTGTTACAAGAAACCTGTCCAGCCATTTGCTGAGGGCTTCCAAGGTGGAGGGATGTGGGTCATATCGTCCAGGTTCTGTTCGGCTCGGGCTTCCTGCAGTCTGTAATGATCGTTCATTCTCATCCGATCCTGGCAGCGGTGTAGGCGAAGCTTAGTCATCGTGATCCAACACAATATCTTAGCATGTATCAGAACAGAGGAGATAAGCGACACGTACACGTCCCCACAGTCGCCCGAACCTCTTCAGCCAACTTGAAGGGGCTCCCGCTCTGCAGTAGATCATCCTTCAAAGTGTACAACAGCAGTCATGTCTTCGCGAGCGTAGCACGGTCGTTACATCGGATGAAACTATCCTTGAACTACATTAGAACTGTGGAAAATGCAAGTGAGCGACATGGCCAGACACGACAGAAACGGGCTGTCTCCCACCTTCTAAAAATCCCTCGCTAACCAAGGTCTCCTCGTCCGGATCCCGCATCTTCACATACTCTTGGTGGTTGCGCAGCTGATCAATGCCCTTCTGCGAGAACGACATGACCAGCATGTAGGCAGCAATGCCTGTGATGGCGTTGTTGTCAGCTTCGAGGTCCGTGTTGCTCTGTTTAGCTGCATTCTTGCCTTGCGTTTCACTTTGTTAGGGTCCGGTCACCGCTCTAGTTTGTCCTGGGTAAGATCCGAAGCAATGATATTATAAAAGCTGCAGTTACTCTGAGGAACAGCATTCACATATTCGTAAAGCCCGTCTACCCACCTGGTCAGAACATCCGTCTTTCTGCACGAGATCATCGAAGTGTGATAGGATTATCTCCTCCAGAGGGTCGCGTACGCCACCATCATCAGGACTTCGCGCCGTGATGATCTCCTGCCGCCGCGGAGAAGAAGTGGACGGCGAATAGTCCTGCGACGTCCGAGACGTCGGCAACCCGTTCCCACCGAACAGCTTCTTCGATGCGATACTCAAGGCCCTTCCGAGGGCATTCGTCGCCGCACGCGACGCAGCGCTGGTGGGCGAAGACGACAAGGGAGGACTGTTAGCGAAAGATCGCAGAACACAGACTGCGGCACCATCGCTGAAGAAGAATGACTGAGGGTAGCAGGTGTCAGTTTGTCTAAATACTCCACATTGGAGGGATCGCTGGACCAGAGGCAGCCAGTCCAGGTACGAGAGTTCACTTACCTATTTGCACGATCGAGCACCGGTTGCTCCTTCCTCATGAATGCCACATCGGGACCGGCGGCTTACCTTGCCAGCGATGATGCAGCCACATCGTCGGTTCCTACATTGTCTAAGTACTCGACATTGGCCGGCGCACTCGGTGGAGAGTGGGAAGAAGAGGTAAAGTATCTCTTTGCAATGCATGATTACCGATTGCTTTGGACAGAGGTCGCAGAAGGCATCCAAATCCATCAACATATGCGACACCACCACTTCCCTTGCATATGTCGAGGTACCCGCATCATTTGCGTCTATGCCTCAGATATCCCTCGATGGCCTGCCGATAGCGCCAACTAGTCAGGGCGCATTAGGATCCATCGAGGCATGCCCTACACCTATATCAATGACATATGATAGGGAATTAGTGTCATCCACGCCTCCGCTCTCAACGTATAGGCTGCCACAGAGACATGAGAAACGTTGGAGCCATATGCTACGCCCACATCGATGGCGACGTCTGGAGACACTGATGAGAGTACACAGTCGGTGCTGTCTCCTCCAAGGAACATACCTTTAAAAGCGTGGGGAAATGAAGGAAGCACCGAATTACTCGCTTATTCGTATCTACAGAGCTCAGACGATCGGGTACGAGCTCTCACCTGCAGGACTTCCCACCGTCAGGACTGATATAGCTCCTTCTAGGCCTCCAAGGGTCCAGAAAGGTACATAGTCAGCGAAGACGCACCCGTCGAAGCCTCCGATGATATCCCTTGCCAGGAGAGGCACGACATCGACATCGCGACAGCGTTGACAAGTTCGGCGCCCGAGATACGAGATGAGCGAGAGAATCAAGTACGAACTCACATACATGATTTCCGACTCTGTGTATTCATCGGCCGTCCTAGCTCTATGTGCAGCGGCGCCGTTGGCCAATCAAGCACAGGTCCTTCAGGACTTGTGCGTGATACCCATCCGGAAATGGCGAGGAAATCTCCCTACGTCGCTTGGGCAGCTTTCACGAGAGGCTCAGGAGGTATGTGCCGATCTACGTATGGTGATTCCCGAGGCACTGACCCACGCGTGTTACCAGCTGTACGCGTCGGCGATAGGACCCGGCCAAGTTTGGCCCGCACAATGGATAGGGTACATCCAAGGACCGGCGGGTAGACCATCGAAAGAGGTATCGGTGGTGGAGAAGTGAAGAAGGGAGATAGGTACGGTGTAGAAAGCAGGGATAGGAATGTGAATAGGATGGCGTCAGTGTCAGCGACAGTTTGAGTGCGACTTACGAGAATTTAACGTTGAGTCGTTCGATGGTGGACATGGCATTCTACGCTCGGGCCATCACGTTCAGCGTCAGCATCAGAGAAAGACGTTCATGAGTACGTTATTCAGACAGGGACTCACAAGCCTCACAAATCATTCATCCCAATGGTATTCGTCGTGGACTCACAAGACTGTTCAATGACACGTTCCTAACTCGTCGACGCAGGCAGTTCAGTGAGACGAATAAGACCGCTGAGTGTAATAGCGGTTTGATGGGGTCCATTTCTGCATCAGACAAGCTCAATAGAGCAGGAGACAAAGAACGTTCTGTCGATGGTGTCTGACCGATGAGAAGGAATGGAGCAAAGACCCCGGACATCCCGGCTGATCGTTGCTTGGTTTACCACGGAGTTCGATATATCTATACATGGGTCTTCACTTGCCATGTGCGGTAATATACATACGCTCGTCAGGCAGGTTTCATGCAATGCAGCATAGGTAGGCCTTCATTGGGACATAGGGATTATCTCGGATGTTACTGAGAACTAATATTGCATCCGCGTAATGCTAAGGGTACTGGATTGAGGCAGCCAATTCCTGAAGGGGTGCAGGGATTCCGGCGCCACACAGAATGACCACCGGCGGCGGTTTTCCAAGGGCAGACGGCTCAGCGAGAATTTCCCTTGTCCTCCCATTTTTAAGGTCTAATTGATTTGTTGAATTAGAAAAAGGGAAAAGCAGCCGTACTCGCTCACCCTGAGGTGAATGGGTTCTTATCCCGTAGCATGCTACCTCAAATCTGTTATTATTCCCCCTGGGACTACCATCGAGTAACTATGTTGCTGATATACATAGATATGAGACAAGGTCAAATTGTACGCTGTTAGGATCTGGCGTAGATCCGTGATATTCGATTATTTCTTCAAAGTCGTGACCCTGCGAAAGTCCTCTCCTCGGCATCTTCCTTGCTTTCAACTACACTTCCTTTGTCCCCATCCACTGCAATCTTCCCAGTTCACTTCTCCAGCAACCAATATGTTAGCTCTACGCCGACCATGTAGTTATGATTCTTTGCCGTACTCTAACACACTACACGGTGACAACTGTGTCGACGGTGCTTGGACTTACTCTCGAGATATGGGATATAATACGATGGAAGCTGTAAGTGGACCGTGATCCTCTTGATATCCTGCCCTCTTACGTCCATTAATCTCTCAGCCACTACCAACCCATATCCATGCCACCCGCAACCAACAGGAGCCCGTAAATAGCACGTGTGGCTCGAGCACCCATCAGGACGCGGTACGGATATATCTATTACAGACATGCTACCCGGCGCGCCAGTATCTACGCAAAACGACTGACTCGATATCTCAGTACACCATGCACCCCGAGGCTTCCGGCACGCCTACTTTTGTCGGGTCTTCAACCGGTGCGACATCCCACTACGACTTGGATGGCCAAGACTGGGATGCCCTCGCCTGCCGCCAAGAATGGCCGAGACTTCAGGGTGCAGAGATATCTGAGGACTCTACGTTGGCCGACGCATTAGTAGAACGGGTTGTGGGGAAGGTACGAGGGTTTACTCACCTGGTGGCAAGGGATGTGTACCCAATGCTTGGACAGACTGATGAGCAACAACAACCTATCTACATATACGTTGAGCGCTTGCCTACCGCTGTCGCCTCCAGTGGTGTGACGGCTGCACCCTACTCGACGTTGACCGGTGCGCTTGGTGAGTGGGAAGAAGCGAAGGTATGAGTACACACCTATTCTGGTACAATGTATCAATATTGAAGCTCGGATAGATATCTGAGGAGCCATGCCCATCCACTGCCACATCTACCGGCCCCACACTGCCGACCTCCCCTGCGTCTGGTGACCGCACCACCTCACTCCCATCGACACATCAAACATCGATGTATGATCTGCCAATATCATCCACCTGTCATGAAGCATCGGAAGCGGTCGAGGTGTATGCCACCCCCGAGTCGACATACGCTAGCTACTGCGACCTTACCGGGTCACCATTATCGTCAACAGCTCAGCCAACGGGATATGTTCAGCCACATGACGGGATCCGCACCGGGGCACTAGCATCAATTGAGGCATATGATACTCCCATATCAATGGTGACGCCTGGCGAAGACGGCGGGAGTATATCACCAATGTTCTCTGCTTCACAGATCACGCCTATGGAAGGGTGGGGAGAGGTACAAAACGGGGAAGCGCTGGCTTATCCATACCTGGAAATCGATAATCAGGTACGAGCTCTCACTCACAGTCACCTTCAGGTCTGAGCCTCATGTCGTCCTAGTTCCACGGGAACCTGGGAAGCTTCGTCCACAGCGAAGACACAGCTGTCGCGTACCCATACAACATCGATTTGCAAGATACGGAAAACTTCGACCACGTCGTGTTCACAGATACGGGCCTCGGAGGCACATGCAGTAATGGAGACAATCAGGTGCGAGCATACATACATAATCGTCTAACCTTGGATATTGATTCTCGGTCTTCTAGCTCTACGTACCGGAGGTAGGACAAACCCAGGAGGACTTGTCGTATATCCCTATCGGACAGCGGCCAGCTCATCTCGCTAACCTTGGGCAGCCTTCACACGATGCCCAGGAGGTACAAGCTGACTTCCGTGCGTTGTCGCCCAAAGTGCTGACTAGGGCGTCTCACCAGTTGTACGCGGCAACCACGGATCCAAGCCAAGTATGGCCGGCACAGGGAATAGGCTCTTCAAGTAGTATCCATAAGCCCTATGTCCAACTTCCCGAGCTGTGGCAGCCACTGACATCTGAAATGAGTCAATGGATGGCTCCCGGGAACCATAACATCAATCTCACCGAATATTCGGAACAACCAGTGACGGGGACTCAGGGGAGCACCTCAGCTCTCATGCAGTCAGTCGCTGGATCATCGTCATGGGGTGAATCCCCTTCCCATGGCCGACAGTGCGTCTTTCGCTTTTATCGCCCGCCTCAGTCGACGGCAGAGAGGGCAGCGTGGGTTGCGCCGCGCCATGCCCCAGCCCCGAAACAACGAAAAAGTCCACGAAAGTTGCAAGGAATAATCTCGATTGGAATCAGAGACAAGTCCATTCGAGAGCGCTGTGTATATAAAGGCGTATCCGTGGATGTCCTCGATGGGGACAGCATGGAGGGGTGGGGACGTCGAGACGACGTAATGCTACTGAGACACAAAGGCGGATATCAGCCTTGTCTCATCGGATTCAAAGTAGGTCTTGTCTTCTGACAATAGCAGAAGTCGAAGCTTACCGGTCTGATAACGTATCCTTAGTACCGACAACACGGTCAGGCCGTAGGGGTTAATTTAAATGAATCCGGCGATACGATCGGAGTCCGAGACTTGGCTCGGATTATTGTTCGACACTTTAAGCGCTGGTATAGAGAGAGTGAAGTAAGCTACATCATATACTTCTGTACCGATCGAGTGCTTACCCAGTGATAGACCCAGAGGCGAAGTGTATGCCAGCAATCACGGCATCCATCTCGAGTCTGCGAGTGCAGCCGTGAGACAACACGGGTAGAAAACATTATCTTGATGAGCATAGAGCAGAGGGGGAACCACCTTGCGGGTATATTCGTGGACCGGTGAGGAGAGTGGGAGGAATCATCATCAAAGCGGAGAATTACCGTTGATAGAAGCGTTGGGGGTCTAGAGATGGACATAGATACGCTGGAGAAAGGTTTGAACTATGAGTAGGAGAGTTTCCATATCCGCCACAACTTTAGGGTGGCTTACCTTCTAATTCGAGGCTTCTGATTACAATGGACATATCATCATGCGACTGGGCCGTCGTGTTCGATACCCATGAGACTACCAGCTTGTCAGATAGGATCGAGGCACGCGAAGCTCACAGTTCCTCCGTCCTAACGATCTCAAATCGCGCTTCTGTCGTAATGAGTAAGACGAAACCAGGAACCACTGGTACCCGTCTGAGGGATAGGTCATGGCAGGAGGCAGGACCGCTGGGCATAAGCACGGCTTTTATCGGTCTGTTACCCATCTGATAAGCCACGCCACTCGGGAGACAGAGCGTTTCGGTTGGATGAGATTCTGGCCGTTGAGAAGGGAAGACGAGGGAAAGGACCCCAGACATCCCGATTAATAGATGTTGACCAGGTGTCACCATATATAGACCTCCACCTGCCATGTACCGTAAGCTGTAATCATCCAACTTGAAGGACTATTGATAGATGCGCAACACATCTCACCGGTAAGAACTCGTTATTACGCCTTCCCCTCACCAACGAGCTCCTCCTCGATTATCCTGACGGGCCCATAAACCTAGATCTACCAAACGCAGACTACGTAAACGCTCAATGAGCATGATAGCTCCGATCGCAAGGACGGCAAAGGTCATGTCTATCGAGTCCACGGGGTAGCAGGTAGGCAGGATGGAAAGGAACACAAATAAATACGATAAAGCCAAGGAGGAGAAGATCGTGGCATCACGGTTATTTTCCACGGAGGGGGGATAGTTGACTTTCCAAAGCTTTGGAGACGTTAATTGGCCAGGAATACCGGCCATGGGAGAGCGACCCTCGTTCTAATAACCTCAGGTGATAGTTTGTGCTATTGCATCACGTTGCTGGAAGTAGAACTTACGACTCGGGCGAGAAGCAGCTTATGAGGATGGGCTGCCCTATCACAAAACATGCTACGAAATACAGTAATTTGAGCCGTATGTTGGCGTGCGTGGTGCACCAGCTGTGTCACATAACAGGACGACGTGTCGCGCCACACCACGTTACGCTTCGCGAGCAACTCTGCGCGAGCGCGCATCACTAGTAATCTGATCCATGTACCATTTATGTATGGTCACTGTTTACCAGGGCTTCGTATATCCCCTGTGGTGTTATACTGATGCCCCGATACACCCTTCCTGCGAAAAGGTGAGAAGGCAGATTCTGCAGTGAGTTTTCGCAAATCGAAAACTTGCATACCATCGATGATATATAGTACAGTATTGCGTGAGTAATTTACAAAGGATTGCAAGTGAGAGCAGAGAACAAGGACGATGAGATGTGAGTCCGTTCGAATGATTACCAAGAACCCTTTCCAGCCACTAGAGATATCCAAGGTACAAGGAGAAAGATACAGACAACATCTATACCGCAAAACTAAGAGGAGAATAACGTGAGATCCCATACAGTTGATACTTCATAACTGCTAGGATCAAGGAGAGCTCTGATTTGCCGAGGGCTCCCAAGGAGGAGGGATCCGGGTGACGTCGTCCAGGTTCTGATCGGCTCGGGCGTCCTGGAGTCTGTCATGATCGTTCATTCTCATGCGATCCTGGAAGCAGTGCAGGCAAAGCTTAGTCCTCGTGACCCCTAACGAATACAACACGATGTCTCAACATGTTTTAGAATAGAGGAGGTGAATGACCCGTACAAGTCACCACAATTGTCCGACCTTCTTCAACGAAGGGATTTCCGCTCTGTAGCAGGTCGTCTTTCAGACTGTACACCAGCCATATTGACTCTTCATATAGCTGCTTGCATTCGTCCGGAGTAGATGCCTGATCCAGTAGCTCTGTCCCGGCAGCCGTCCCATATCAATGTAAAAGGCGTTTGCCAACTTAAGAGCTGTAAGGCCCTGTCATACACTAGATGGTCGAGCCACATCCGAGGGCCGTAGTACTGCACCTGTAGCCATGTCTTCACCAGCGTATCACGGTCGCGTGCCATGATCGCCATGCGATGATACTGGACTATCGCTACAGGCGTTTAGCTCAGAAGATGTTCTTCTACGTATTTCACTAAAGCGTCACCTTTGACCATCGTTGTTCTCTTGCCGCTTGAAGTTTAATTTGCTGGGAGGTAAGACGACCTTGGGATCTAACACCTCCGCCTCAGCTGTGGACGCGGGCTGGGCGGGCTCCTCGCTCGGTCAGGATTCGTTAGACTGAGTCCTACTAGTAGGCACAGACGACGAAGTCGAGCGCGTCTTTGACGGCCGCGGGAATCTCGACTTCGCGAGCGCCGTACTCCCAAAGAACTCCTCGAAGCTACAGCGCTCGATCGGCTCACGCGTCAGCAGGCGCCGAATGAGCTGCTTCACGTCGGGCGACACGGGCTTGAGCTCGTCTGACTGCTTGCTCGGGTCCTCGTCGGGGCACTTGATCCCTTTGGACCGCTCGATCTTCTTCAGCAGTTCCATGGGGGAGTACCGACCGCCATTTCGTAGAGGACTGCGCCCACGAACCATACGTCGACGCGGGCGTCGTGGTGCTTGTAGCTCAAAATCTCTGGTGCCATGTACAATCAACGGAGACCTTAGTATTGTGCTATCTGTCATCGAAAGCATGTCTCGCGGTGAGTCACAAAGGGTCTCCGCCATCATGGCGTTGGGCAACGAGCGAGTGAAGCCGAAGTCGGCGATCTTAAGGATGGGAACGCCGAGTGGATGTCCCATAGCCAACTCCTCTGGATGCGGCTTGATGTGAGATTCCGCTGTCGGAGAAATTTGAGCGCGCGGGCTGCACTTGGTCACATCGTATGCAAGATGCATTTGAGGGGAGAAGGACGTCACCGAGTTGCCCCAGGAAGCTACGGACGACAATCTCGTCCAGGCTTCCTGTCCGGGGGTGAGGGTAGTACTATGGAGGCATATTTGGACCGGGGATCTACTCCAGTCCCTCCACGCGCCCGAGCTTGCGGATGTAGCTCTTTAAATCGCCCCCCCCCCCCCCGCGCAGTACTCCACAATCAGATAGATGTTATGCTCCGCATTTGACTTGATGTATTAGACAGAACAAGCCGCAGGGAACGAGTACATACGATGATGTCAATAAGCTTCGTGATGTGCCGATGTGTGAGAGACTTGAGGATGTCTATCTCGCTCTATAAGTTGTCCAGCAGCTTCCGGTTCAGGCCGCTCCGCTTGATAGTCTTGGTAGCAACTTCTCGATGCGTTCCACTTCGGGAGTTGCAGTATTTAAGGCCGGGCAGAAGATTGTACGAAAGGTGATTTCCAGCCAATTAGAGCCCGCGGAATTCCCTTTCTTACAATCTTTTGCCCGCCCCTAAAGACTGCAACTCCCGCAGTGTTTCCTGGCCAAATAGTCATGCTCCGTAGTCACGCTCTCGATTTTTTGAAGTTGTTCTCTAAACCTTCATCCACACATTATACAGCACCACGAATCGAAGAATGAGCCGTTTCAACTGGCAACCATCCCGAGCGGTTAAGCGCGGATCAGGATCGACGGAGACGCGACCAGTCACGCGCGACGCGACGCGACTCGGACGCCACACGCCACAGGAGCCTGAGTATGGTGGCGTGTGGCCTATAAGCAGGTACATCGTACATCTGACTCCCACTATATCTTGCCTTACGATGGTCAAGCATCCGGGTACGTTCCTGTCCGTCGACTCTGTCAAGACAATGTCAGTGGAAACTTTAGTCACGGCGTCCTATTTTGAACGAGTTGTGTGAGAGTAAGCACTCCACTACCACATTCTACCACTCTCTATGCCTGACCTGGATCACCACAGCCTCCCGAACAGTCGCCTCAAAATCGATTGTTCGCCCGTATGAGCCTCGAATTCGTACAAAGCAACTGACGACAGGGTTAGAATGGAAATGCCAAAACAGATGAATCGAATGAAGGATCTTAGAGTCCGGTCCAACGAGGTGAAATTCCTGCGGTGGATTGTTCGCGATAACCATTGGCAACTCCGGCGCCTGAACCACTGTCAGGCGCGCTGGGTGCTGACATTTGATGCTAACCGTCAGAAGTTGGACCTACTTACACGGCGTTCCACGCCTCCTCTCGCATGCGCAGGCATCCACTGACGTAGATATTCACATGCCAACGGTTGGGAAATGTTATGGCTGGGCCTAGATATCTCTCGTTGCCGCTGGAGGACCATACATAGGCGAGTTTCGAATGCAGCGGCAACCAAACGTCGTGGCTAGGTCAAACAATTAGTGGTCCTGTCAGTACTCGCCCTCGGTATTCTCCTCCAGCCACTCATGCGATGTGAGCATTGATCATGGGATTCGTAAATGCCAAGGACCATCCGCATGGACCGCACTGACAGAATCAAGATGGATTAATTTCAATACACACCGGGACTATAGCGCCAGCGATTTTCCTGCTCACCAGAACTCTGTACAGCCTTGCTCGGACTTCCATACCTTTGTGCCATCTCTTCGCGAGTCGATGTAAGTCGTGCTTTGTACATATGCGGGCAGCCAGTTGAGACTCACCTATAACTGCCTGTAGAAGAAGCACATGGCAGTGGGGCAGATACCATCCACGTCAGAGACAACGAAGTACTTCTGGGGCGGGTTGCTCATGACTCACAACAGATTCTCTTCCAGTACTCGCGAGGTGGCGCCTGTCCCACACTGGTACATTGTTACGGTCCCCCCACATGATATCAGGACGAAACGGGATATGTCGCTATCAGGCAGTCGCGCACCAGGGTGAAGGAGGGATTAATGTATCGCATTCATACACAAGGCGAAACGAGGCATCGGTGTCTCGTATTCACGCACCATGGCAAAACGAGACATGGACGTCGCGCACCAGGACGATACATCAAGGGACTGGAACGCCGCCCGGCTCATGCAGCTCGAGTAGGCCAAGGTATTCACCAGAATCTATGCAGGCAAGAAGAGCGCGCTACGTCAAAGCTTCACCTCCCTAGCCCGGGACCTCCGTTTATGCGCCATACACGACGCATTGATGTGGCTGCACAATGGACAAACAGACGCACCAACAATTACACACCATCTCATACCGCATGTCGCCTCGCAAGTTATGTGAAATCTTCTCCCGAGCAACACTGAGTTTCCACCACCTCCCATCCACAGACGCCCCGATACACCCGGAATACGGCTTCGCCTCCCGTGATATCCTTAACCTCATAAACACTACCGCATCCAAGGAACTTCGCGGAAAGACCACTCTGCCACTGAGGATACTGCGCAACGACACGGCGGGCCCTCCACGACAGCGAAGCACTCCAGGCCTACTAGTACGATTCGCGCCAGGCATGGTCCAGGAAACGCTCGAGACAAACGGCTAAGGAGGCGGACTGCTGCAGTAAACGTTGAGCAAAAAAAAAGAACGAAGATAGAAAAGGTGACCCTTCCTCGCGAGTCGACGCGCATGCGCAAGGCTCGCGTTTACGGCTTCAAGATGACCCGCCATCGGATAGGACCCCGGTCATTCCAACTCGCGCCCGGACAACCACGACACCCGCGATGGCTTGAACAAACATCGAAAGACTTGCGGGAGGGCAGCTACTCATTAAAAGGGTAACATATGCGTATATTATGTGTTTGGTACCCATATGGTACGCCCGTTGACAACTTTATCAACCTTAGCTCGTGACTTTAGCGGATGGCTGGCAATGTATAACAGACGGGATTTTGTCGTAAAGGACCGGATCATATAGTCGAATATAGCGCTAAGTTAGGTTTCATTTTAATATACCTACAGTATATGATTCAAATGCCTGAAGGGGGGAGCGAAGGGAGCCGCGTGCCACACAGCATTGCCTGCAGCGGTAGTCCGACGTTAGTCACGTTACAAGGAACAAAGACTCACTAGTGCTCTATCTCCAAGTCGTCTCAACGGTTCCGCCTATTATTAATATCCTTTATGGAGCCAATACATGTACTCAATTTTGCTGGATGGGGTCTAGAAAGACTGGCATATATTACTAGTACGGCGGTGTACGCAGCTACACTCTATGGCACACTACACCACACCCACTTTTTCCACCACAACATAAACCATACCTCATATGATAGCGCTTTACATACATTAAAAATACATATCTTTCCTTTGATTGTAATCGAGATCTATAGCGGAATAGGGAGGTCACGCTCGACAGTCCAGAGCCTGAGAAAATCTCCTCCCGACCTCTTCCTTCTATTCAACTATCAGTTGCGTTTTCTTCTCTTACGTGTCAAACCCTCACTACTTCTTCACCATTCTCATCTCAAACGTTCTGTCTCATTATTCTTCGATGCCATGCTCTAGGAGGGTCAATGATACCTGTGACCGCCGGTATGGTGTGGTTACGAATTCAGAATATATGCGCATCTCCGCAATGGACAAAGTACGCGATACTTCTTATATTCCCGGAACGCTTGCTTATCTTGCTCCATTTTTAAGTCCCTGAAATATAAAGTGCAAACTTATCAAAGTTATCCACCAGAACAAGTCCAGGGACACATCCAACGTTATACTCAGGCAATGGTATGTGATTTGTCACTGTATTCATTCCTGATCGCAGGCATTATCTACGTGACACCACTAGCTATATCTGCACCAACATATCCTCACACTACCTTTGCTCTTCAGCCCGCAGTCTGTACGGCAGGCAAGAGCCCCTTCAACCACGAGAAACCACCTGGCTCGAACTGCGATATGCTGGATAGAACGGAGAAGTGCCCGAGATTGCGAGGTGCCAGACTGTCGAAATATTCGACGCTGGAGGGGGCGCTTGGAGGAGGAGAGAGAGCCCAGGTATGAATGTTCACCTATGTATTCGCAACGCATGGCCCAATTGCTGAGGCATGCAAGGTGCCACCGCAACCCACCGCGGCACCTGCGTTTACAGCTTCGCATGTATACAATAATGGAGCATCTCCGTCGGGATCGTCCAATCCCGGGATGACGACATACCCAACTCCCATATCACAAACGTCGCCGGCGTATAGCCAGGGTGCTACGCCGTCGGCATTGTCTAGTCCACCGACATCTCCAGATCAATTTCTTCCCGGTAGCACAGCGTCGATGCGGTCTACTCGACAGGCAATAACAGAGGGACTTATCTTTGGTGACATCGCGGGAGAGGTGATATCCCCAGCGGACGGGTTCGATGTATGTTTGCAGGAGGGGGGAGCTTTAGAGGACCTGAATCCGGCAGCCTATGTTGGGCTCGGCGAAGCTGTATTCGAAGGGGGCGCTGAGGTACGAGCTCTTACCTCCACGTCTAGTCTAACCTTAGTTACTGACCTTGGGATTATATAAGGTTCTTGGAACACTCACAGAGCCCATGTATACTTCACACCAACGTTTCCTCGGGGGCATGACGAGCGGAGGAGCGTCCACGATGGACGGATACAACATACATTTGGAGAACGAAGCAGCGTGGGCCGAAGGATACAACGCACCCGTGGAGAGCGGAGTAGTGTCAATGGTCAATGCTTGTTACATACCTTTGGCGAACGGGCTAGGAGGTACCGACTCGGCGGCCTACACATGGCTCCAAGAGAGAGGCGGTCAAGGCCAGAACACCGTATGAGCTCTTATCATATGTTTACTTCGACCGTCAGCGCTGATTCTTGGGTCGATCTAGCTACAAGGAACAGCGGCACACATCCCGCTTGCTGACGGATCGGCCGTCACAAACCAATATGAGATGCCTGTCGAGGGGTGGCCAAATGCGAACGGCGCTCATCTGTCCACCCAAGCATGGTCCGGGGAGACGTTGTATCCCGGAGGCAATATGTTAGGTGCTTGCATCAGTACTTGCCATTGTTGCCCTAATTCAGGGTCATACTAGCTCTACGCAGCTCAGACAGGACCCACCACTAGCGTGGGTTTACCCTTCGTAAACTGGGATATTTCACAGAAATGGTCAAGTTTAACTAGTTCAGGTCCGTATGTCTATACCCCGATCGTACAGACCCTATATCGAGGGGTCAAGCAGGTAACAGTCCAAGCGCGTGGCTTGCTAGGCTTAGTACTGATGATCGGACTGTTTCAGACGTACCCCTCAGCCACGGACGATGGTCAGGCGTGGCCTGAACACTATTCCATGGAGCTTACTCAATACTTCCATGGATACAACACCCAGTTCTTGCAGCCATGTGACACGTTGACACCTGGAATAAGTCAATGCACGGCTCCCGAGAACCAGTACATTAAACCTACCGAAGAACACAAGAAACAGGCAACGTTGCTGTACGGAGGGGCCCAGTTAAACCTTTATAGAGCCAGCGCTGAAGCAATGGAATTCCGCACTTACTGGGCACCATCTCGCCAGATAGAGACAGCGGGGGAAGTGTCTATGTCTGCCACTGTTGTGTCTGATCCACCAGAGCCACTCCGGATGATCAGGGGATGGATTGACGGTCCTAACATGAGCGTACGGCAACTTACAGAGATCACACATAGTCGAGGTGGAAAAGACCCGTGGTGTGATTGGAAGGGCAGGAAAATAAAGCTCCCGAGATGCCCAGAAGGATATAGCTGCATCCTGAAGTTCAAGGTGTGCTACACTGTCTCTGAATGAACGTTCACAACTTAAAAGAAGTCGATACTCGCAGTACGGCAACTATAGACTGCCCACCTCAAAGATGACATTCGAAACCGGCATTCTCAGCCGCCGTGACATCGCCGTGCAACTTGCATTGAAATTCCTAGAAGGCCATTCCCATCTGATGGTATGCCGGAGTCAGTGTTGTTCCACACCAACACTTTTGCTCACCTTATGGCAGTATGATAGACTGCGACGATGCCAGCAGGCAGGGCATCAGCACGATCCATGCAAGAATTGCGATCTTGGGGGCCCGCCGGAGTCACTGCAGGACATCATACTCACACGAATCGAACAAAAGGGGAACCAATTTCGGGGTATCTTCGAGAATAGGGATGGAAGTTATAGCGTTTATCCCCTCGAGTCTTGAGATGTCATGGGCATTGGTTGTGGTTCCACTTCATGTAACCACAACTTTGAGGTCTGGATGGGAATAGAATACTGGGGCCGTTCAGACTTGGTATACGATGTATTGCGAATTCCCGATAGTACCGTATCTGCACGTCAGCTCTGCAATCAGAAGTAAGTCAGGCCAGCGCCCGCATTCCGCCTCCATCTACATCTTGTCACAACCTTCGTTTGCGAGACGCATAGCCAGTAAATCATGATGATCAGTCACAAAGAGAAGTTAAGAGCTGTGTATTCATAAAGGGGGGCATGCGGTGTAGATACAATGGATGAGCAGAACGAGAACACAACATCGTCTCTTTGTTTCCACCACAAAGTCATGGGGCTTACCAGGATCTTGCCATTTCCATGCGTCCAACTCTAGCTTCAAACCGTTTCGCAGTGTTGTCCGTGCTCCTTGCAAGCAGTCTGGAACGCGACATTTACACCCACCGCCAGACAAACGTGACCTTCGCGACTACACAGTATAGATTAATGTTCACTGCTTCAGTAATCATCCGCCGACTCCATTGCGACCATCCATAACGAGCTCCTCGCGATGGACATTTCTGAGCCATCCAGGCAACCGATCCGCCGCAGGAAGGAAGATCAGGGCGTGCCATAAATTTCGAATGCTACACGAAAATGCGATAGATGGCAGATTTCAAAGAGAAAGCTAAGATGAGGTTGAAGAGAAGAGTCGGCGTATTCCTGACTCGCGCAACGCTCACTGGCAAATCGTCACACGTGGGAACCAACCACAACCTTTTGCCGTCTTTCGGCGCGAGCTCGTTGTGGATAGTAAGCTGACCGGGATATTGATAGCGTAACGGCTCAAAGTCGTAGGGTCTCTAGCCGCACAGACTATCCGTTTGATATGACAACCGTAGAAGCCTCGAGAGCGAGGCATAGATTTACCACTCCACCCTGTACGTGCCCCGAAATGTCTTCCAGGCATTGCCATAGCCCGCAGCACCGGTGATTTGCAGCATGCATAAGGGTGTGCAAGGCCCTTCACGAGCATGCAGTCGACGTCGACTGGCAATGGCTCGGGCCCATCATTAGTACCTGCAACTGCATGCCTCCGGGCAGGAGTCACAGCGAGGACCGTCGTAAACCCTAGTCAGAGTGAGTCGTTTTGTTCCTGGTGTGCCACATTGACTTCTACTAGATGAGAATAGATACTAGCTAAGCCAGCCAGCCAGCCGTAGAGATAGACTGGCAGAGATTCATGCACGATGCAGCGAAAACCCAGAAGCATATAGCCCAGGTGCGAGTGTTCACTAACCTGTTTGCACGGTCGAGTACCAAACGCGAGGACAGGCTTATCGTACACCTCAAACTGTCCATATAACGCCACACCAGCACCGATGACTTACCCTGCCTGCCTCGAGGCAGCTACATCGTCGGTACCTAAGTTGACCACGTACTCGACGTTGGCCGGTGCCCTCGGTGAAGAGTGGGAAGCGCAGGTAAGAGATATCCACTTACCTGCTTGAAATGCACGAATACCAAAGGCTTTCAGAGGACGCAGCACGCATCCCAATCCATCGACATGTACGACGCCCTTATATTGACGACTTCCTCCGCATACGCCGAGGCCCTCGCACCATCAGTGTCTCACCCTCAGATGTCAACGTACGTCCTCCGGATAGCTGCGACCTGTCAAGAGGCATCAGAATCCGTCGAGGCATATGCTACCCCTGCGCCGATGACGCACGTAAGCTACAGCAACGACAATGTACATTCACCTTCATCCGCGCCTCAGCTGGGGGATATAGACCGCCAACGGGCAGGATCCATTGTGAGCTATTAGGTGAATTCCAGGCCTATAGATCGATGACAACGTCTGGAGAGACGGATGAGAGTACACCACAGAACATACCTTCGGAAGGGTGGGGGGATGGACGAAGCGCCGTGTTACTCGCCTATTCGTATCTAGAGAGGTCAGATCAAGGCCGAAATCAGGTACGAGGTCTCGCATGCACAATATACCATAATTTACTACCGTCGGAGCTGACTACGGATCCTTCTAGCCCTACGAGTGCCACGACAGATATATGTTTGGCGAAGAGGCAACGGGCGAGGAGTCCCGTGATCAGGAACGACAAACCATCGACGAAGGGATCATGTCCGCATACTCGGGGAACGGAGAGGCATGGCATGAAGTGAGTATGGTGCGAGCTCACCTTCATACTTTCGAACCCTCAGTATTGATCGGTCTTCCCAGCTCCATGGGCAGCAGCCAGGACCGCTAAACAATCAAGCACAAGTCTTCCAGGACTGGTGTTCTGTCCCCATCCGAAAGTGGAGAAGTAATCTCCCTACGTCGCTTGGGCAGCCTTCACACGCAGCCTATGAGGTACGTGCTGATTTACATAGGGTGTCCCCGTGGTACTAACTCACACGCGTTATCAGCTGTACTCGTCGGCGACAGAGTCTGACCAAGTGTGGCCCGCACAGGGTGTAAGGTCCCTGCGCGCGAGCCAGGATTACCACGCCCGACTCCTGCAGCTATTTCAACCATTGATACCTGAAATGAGTCAATGGACGGCTCCCGGGAACCAAGTCATCAAACTCACCGAATATTCGGAACAACAAGCGACTGAGCTACAGGCGGGAACCTCAGCTCTCCCGCAGTTGGTTGCTGGGTTGTCGACATCAGCAGAATCTACGTCCAATGACCAACAGTACGTATTCCTCTCGTACCAGCCGTCACAGTCGACGACAGAGAGGGCACTGTGGGTTGGGAGGTCCCCAGCGCGGAAAGAACAAAACAGACGCCGAAAGCACCAGACAAAAATCCCGAATAATACATCCAAGGACCGGCGGGTAGACCATCGAAAAAGGTATCGATCCCCAGGAGCGGGAGACACCTCCAGTGACCCAGTGCACCCCAGCACCTCCAGCATTCCCAGCGTCACACAAGACCTTGACCTCCCAGCCCCCCGAGAACCTACTGAACCTAACCCTATTCTACAGCAAGCTACACAAATAAGCCGAAAGACGAGAGCAATGATTCACATCGCTACCCTCAACATGAACGGCCGTCATGCGCCACAATTAAGTCACTCTCTGATATCAAAATGGTCTGCAATACACTCGCTCATGCGTGAGCAACGCATTGGTATCCTTGCCCTGCAGGAAACCCACCTATCCGAAGAATATGTCCATGACATCCACAAATTGTATGGCCGTCGACTGTTTGTTATCAACTCTGCTGACCCGCAGCGACCAACGGCATCAGCGGGTGTCGCCTTCATACTCAACCGAGAAATTACAAACACTGCGGATATAGAGGTGGTAGAACTCATACCTGGCCGCGCTCTACTGCTCTTCTCCACCTGGCATAAGTCCAAGAAATTCTCAATCCTGAACGTTTACGCACCGAATGATTACACCAAACACCCAGAATTCTGGCGAGAACTGTCCTCACCCTGGGCAAACAACCACCTCCCTAAACCCGACTTCATGTTGGGTGACTTCAACCTGGTCGAGGATCCTATCGACAGATCCCCACCACATACTGACCCAATACCAGCCACGGATGCCCTCCGAGACGCACGCCTCACCCTCGATGTTGTTGACGCTTGGCGTACAGACAACGGTAATGACCGAACCTATACTTACATGAGTGCCCGCTCCCACTTCTCCCGTATAGACAGAATATACGCACGACGTTCCCACTTAACTACCATACGTGACTGGCAAATATGCCAATCCATAGTCCCAACTGACCATAAACTCACCTCCATCCGTTTTGCACCTACTGATGCACCCCAAATTGGCAGTGGCCGCTGGACATGGCCGCTAGGCCTACTCAATGACAACACACTCCTTGGGCAGGTTGAGGCCCTAGGAATCTGCCTGATCCAAGCCATGCGGTCTGCAAAGGACACAAGAACAGCAACGGCAAACCCACAACGGCTATGGGAAGAGTTTAAGCAAGCCATCACCAACATTGCTAAGAAATATGCTAAGACCTCCATGGCGAAACTAACACACCGACTTCGAGCCCTGCAGGCTGAACTGAAACAAACCCAAAATGACCCCAGTTTCGATGACTCAGTGGATCTCAGAAAACATGCAATGCTCCTGGAAAGCGAGATAACACACCTACACAAAAAACGTTTTGCTAAAGCCCAAGCCCACGGAACTGCCCAGTGGGCATCAAAAGGCGAAACTCCCTCAAAATACCTGTCTAGGGTCTTAAGCTCCAAAACACCCCGCGACCCTATTCACTCACTCGAAATACCCAACTCGAACCCCCGACGATTTGTGACATCCTCCACTGAGATGGCGGACATTGCGTGCAACTACCACGAAATATTACAAACCGTAGACACCAATGTGCACTCACCCTCCGAACGCTGCACCGCGATTGATGAAGCCCTTGAAGCAATCCCACTATCCCAAAAACTCCGATCCCAATTGAACACTGACCTCGACGGTCTGCTCACTGCCGCACACACAGATCAGGCACTCAAAATGTCAAAGACTGGCACAGCAACCGGCCTTGACGGCATTCCGTATGAACTCTGGAAGAAACTACACGAAATACATACCCTGAAAGCTAAAGCAGATGAACCCTCATTCAACGTGGTTGCCACCCTAACCTTAGTGTTCCGTGACATCCAATCACATGGGGTAGACCCATCAACTAAGTTCACGGCTGGGTGGATGTGCCCCATCTTCAAGAAGAAAGACCGCAGTAACATAGCTAACTATAGACCCATCACCCTCCTGAACTCAGACTATAAAATACTCACTAAAGCCCTCGCAATGCAACTAGCTAACCATGCCCCGACCCTTATCCACCGGGACCAAGCTGGCTTTGTCCCCGGCCGCTCCATCTTCAATCATGTGCGCCTCTCCCAAGCTATGATCAGCTTTGCCGAAGCTATGGATGAAAATGGCACCATAATTGCCCTAGACCAAGAAAAAGCCTATGATCGAATCCACCACGACTACCTCTGGGCCACGCTTAACAAATTCCAACTCCCGGACCGGTTTATACAAACAGTTAAATCCCTTTATGCCAATGCATGCACGAGTGTAATGATTAATGGCATCCTCAGCAAATCCTTCCAAGTCACCCGTGGAGTGGGCCAAGGCGACCCTCTGTCCTGCCTACTATTTGACCTAGCGATCGAACCCCTCGCATGTCTCCTACGCGACTCAGATAAACTCTCTGGCTTCTCAATCCCGGGTATCAAGGATAAAGTCCTAGTAACGCTATTCTCTGATGACACCACCATCTACTTACGTGAATCGGACCGCCTCGCTGACCTGAATGACATCCTGAACCTGTGGTGCAAAGCCTCCGGTGCGACATTCAATACGGAGAAAACTGAAATAATACCAATTGGCAGACTGGCGCACCGCCAACATGTCCTATCCTCCCGACGCCTCCATGTTGATGACCCCCCACTACCACTCTCAATTCACATCGCCAAGGACGGCGAAGCCATCCGCTCACTCGGTGCCTGGATTGGCAACCTCATCAGCAATGCCACACCTTGGGAACCAATAATCGACAAAATACAACTTACCCTAAATCGCTTCCAACAATCCCACCCCACGCTGTTCGCAAAATGCCACATGATCCAGTGGACGGTTGGAGGTATGTCCCAATACCTAACCAAAGTCCAAGGCATGCCTAAGCACATCGCCCAGGCCCTTGAAAAGCTGACCCGAGGCTTCATCTGGGAAGATGCAGCCCACCCTCCCATTGCCCTGGCCCATCTCTACAAACCCCGACGCCAGGGCGGTATCGACCTCCTGGACATAAATGCCAGGAACGAGGCCATCGAACTCACCTGGCTACGTGACTATCTCGACATCTCCCCAACTCGCCCGGCCTGGGCATTTGTCCTAGATTGCCTAATAAACCAATTAGCGCCTGAAGGGATTGCATCCGAGGCCCTCATGAATTCATTCCTGCAAAAATGGGACCCTCCCACACAAGGCCCCCGTGCTAATACCCTACCCCCATATACACTCACAATGCTGAAAACAGCTCGTAAGTATGGTGTAGCGTTTGCACCTGCAAAGCTCTCACAGGACCTTAAAACCCAACTCCCCGCCTTCTATCACCTCGGTGCAGCACCCCGTGCGTATGTTGCGCCCCGCATTGAATGCCTCATCCACAACCACCTGTCAAACGCCAAACAAGTCAAACACCCACTCGTTCTCTCGGCCCGCCTCCGCGACAATCCAGGGCGGGGATGCCACAACCCCACGAAATGCTGCGCGTGTCCCGCTTGCGCGCTGGACCGGCGACATGGTTGCACCAACCCACACCGCTGCGCAAAAACTGCCGCTGCCATACTTCAATCTTTCTCAGACCTGACCAACATGTCAAATCGCCCTCACCCAGACAACTTAACTCTCACCCATCGCCACCTGGAGAAAAACAAACAAGCCCATGCCGAACAGGGCACCATCACCTTTGACCCCACGCTAACGGCAAAGAACAGTCTGGCAGAATGCTTCCGGGTGTTCCTAGACCCAAAGACTGTATCCACCTCACCTGCATACCGTCTACGCACCCCTGCCACCGGCCTCAACCTCCCCCATCAACATATAACAGTCTACACCGATGGCTCATGCCTACACAATGGTAAGGCTAATGCACGCGCCGGAAGAGGGATCTACGTACGCCCCCATAGTCGCTATAACCGCGCAATTAGGGTACCAGGCCCAGACCAAAGCAACCAAGCCGGAGAACTTACTGCTATACTAGTTGCCCTACAAACAATCCCCACCTTCCGCCCAATAACCTTCATCACTGACTCGATGTACGTCATAGAAGGCTTGACTCGCCACCTAGGTACCTGGGAAGACCAAGGATGGATAAACATCGAAAATAGCACCCTCTTCCATGCGACAGCATACCACTTACGAATTCGATCTGCTACCACAGCGTTCCAATGGGTAAAGGGCCATAACGGTGACCCAGGCAATGAAGCCGCTGATGCCCTAGCGAGGGAAGGAGCCGAAAAAGACCAGCCTGACGAGATAGACCTCACCGTCCCGGCAAACTTTGCCCTCCCCGGTGTGAAACTATCTGCACTCACCCAGCACCTCGCCTATGAAGCTATCCGAGCACGGAAAGTCGCCACCACTCAACCGCGCAAACATGCAACCTACAATATTTCCCGGATGCGAGATGGACTCCACGATGTAACGCACTCACTGGAACCAGCACCCCAGTTGTGGAACTCTTGCCGCAACCTAAACCTGCGACCACTAGTCAGACAATTTCTCTACAAGGCCATTCAAAGAGCG
>NW_006920429.1:179654-195461 GCF_000344685.1 Gloeophyllum trabeum ATCC 11539
AGCACCCCAGTTGTGGAACTCTTGCCGCAACCTAAACCTGCGACCACTAGTCAGACAATTTCTCTACAAGGCCATTCAAAGAGCGCACAAGATCGGGGACTACTGGCTCCCCATCGCGGGCTACGAAACCCGTGCCATATGCCCTACCTGTGAGGACTGCTCCGACAACCTAGATCACATACTGCTTGAATGTCTAACACCAGCCCGAGTCTGGATGCTTACCCAAGACCTATGGCCAGACTCCTTTGGCCCTTGGCCAGCCCTTAATTTTGGGGCCTTGCTGAGCTGTGGCAAACTTGCAGTGCCACTGCGCGACACCCTGCACCATGACGACCAAGATTCTGATTCCGACTCCACTATCGACCATGAGCCCCCACTCACGAAACCCCACCCCGGGGCCTCCCGGCTTCTTCAAATCTTAGTATCCGAAGCCATCTACCTCCTATGGGTCCTTAGGTGCGAACGCGTTATCCAACAATGAACCCATCCCCCCAAAGCTATTGCCTCACGTTGGTCCAGAGCAATAAACCGTCGCCTTAGCACTGATCACGTCGTCGCCTGTAAACTGAAACGCTCTGAGAAGGAAGTCAAAAAGGTAGTTCGGACCTGGACGCCCGTCCTCGCAAATACAGACCAACTTGATCAATTCTGGGCAGCCCGCCCTGAGGTTTTAGTAGGTATTAGGGCGCCGCGGACTCCCACTCAACGGAAGCTCCAAGCGTTCCATCGAGCCCTACACTCCCCGGTACCCACCGGGGGTCGTGCGTAAATGCATTTTCCCTCGGACCAAACGGTATTACCGTTTGCTATAGTAGACTAAGTAGAGCTGGACCTATTGTCGGTAGCTACTTAATCATATTACTTGTCCAAAAAAAAAAAGAAAAAGGTATCGGTGGTGGAGAGACGAAGAAAGAAGATAGAGATGGTGTAGAAAGGAGGGATAGCAATGTAAATAGGACGGTGTCAGCGTCAGCAACAGTTTTAGTGCGACTTACAAGGGTTTGATATTTTGAGTCGTTCGATGATGAACATAGCATTCTTCGCTCGGCCGTCGCGTAGCGTTGGAAAGACCCCAGACATCCCGGCTGATCGATGCTTGGTTTACCACGGAGTTCAATATATCTATATATAGGTCTCTACCTGCCATGTACGGTAATAGCAGCTCGTGGGGCAGTTATGTGCAATGCAGCACAGGTAGGGCTTCATTGCGAAATAGGGATTATCTCGTATGTTACCAAGAACCGGTGAAACATACGAACCGGTAAAACATACGCGCATTGTCAAGGGCGCTAACTCGAGGGGACTAATCCGTGAGGGAGGCAAGGATCTGGGTGCCACACAGCATGACCTCTGGCGGTGATCCGATTTTCCAAGGACAGACGGCCTGTTTCAACGCCCTCAGCGAGAATTGCCCTTGTCCTCCCATTTTCAAGATCTAAGTAATTTATTGATTTAGCTGAAGGGAGAAGCAGCCGTACTCGCTTACCCTGAGGTGAATGGGTTCTTATCCCGTAGCACGCGACATGAAATCAGTTATCACTCCCCCTGGGACTACCATTGAGTAACTATGTCGCTGATACATATGGATATAGAACAAGGTCAAATTGTACGCTGTCAGGATTTGGCGTAGATCCGAGATATTCGATTATTTCGTCCAAGTCGCCACCCTGCGAAAGTCCTCTCCTCGGCATCTTCCTTGCTTTCAACTATCACTTCCTTTGTCCCCATCCACTGCAATCTGCCCAGTTAACTTCTCCAGCAATCGCTATGTTGGCTTTACGCCGACCATGTAGTTATGATTCTCTGCCGTACCCCACCATGCTACACGGTGACAACTGTGTCGACGGTGCTTGGACTTACTCTCGAGATATGGGATATAATACGATGGAAGCTGTAAGTGGACCGTGATCCTCTTGATATCCTGCCCTCTTACGTTCATTCATCTCTCAGCCACTACTAACCCATATCCATGCCACCCGCAACCAACAGGAGCCCGTAAATAGCACGTGTGGCTCGAGCACCCATCAGGACGCGGTACGAATTTATATATTACAGACATGCTACCCTGCGCGCCAGTATCTACGCAAAACGACTGACTCGATATCTCAGTACACCACGCACCCCGAGGCATCCGGCACGCCTACTTTTGTCGGGTCTTCAACCGGTGCCACATCCCACTACGACTTGGAAGGCCAAGACTGGGATGCCCTCGCCTGCCGCCAAGAGTGGCCGAGACTTCAGGGTGCAGAGATATCTGAGGACTCTACGTTGGCCGACGCATTAGTAGAACGGGTTGTGGGGAAGGTACGAGGGTTTACTCACCTGGTGGCAAGGGATGTGTACCCAATGCTTGGACAGACTGATGAGCAACAACAACCTATCTACATATACGTTGAGCGCTTGCCTACCGCTGTCGCCTCCAGTGGTGTGACGGCTGCACCCTACTCGACGTTGACCGGTGCGCTTGGTGAGTGGGAAGAAGCGAAGGTATGAGTACACACCTATTCTGGTACAATGTATCAATATTGAAGCTCGGATAGATATCTGAGGAGCCATGCCTATCCACTGCCACATCTACCGGCCCCACACTGCCGACCTCCCCTGCGTCTGGTGACCGCACCACCTCACTCCCATCGACACATCAAACATCGATGTATGATCTGCCAATATCATCCACCTGTCATGGAGCATCGGAAGCGGTCCAGGTGTATGCCACCCCCGAGTCGACGTACGCCAGCTACTGCGACCTGACTGGGTCACCATTATCGTCAACAGCTCAGCCAATGGAATATTGTCAGCCACAGGACGGGATCCGCACCGGGGCACTAGAGTCAATTGAGGCGTATGATACTCCCATATCAATGGTGACGCCTGGCGAAGACGGCGGGAGTACATCGCCAATGTTCTCTGCTTCACAAATCACGCCTATGGAAGGGTGGGGAGAGGTACAAACCGGAGAGTCGCTAGCATTTCCATACGTGGAGATCGATAATCAGGTACGAGCTCTCACTCGCAGTCTACCTTCAGATCTGAGCCTCACGTCGTCCTAGTTCCACGGGAACCTGGGAAGCTTCGTACACAGCGAAGACACAGCTGTCGCGTACCCATACAACATCGATTTGCAGGATACGCAAAACGTCGACCACGTCGTGTTCACAGATGCGGGCCTCGGAGGCACATGGAATAATGGAGAGGATCAGGTGCGAGCGCACCTACACAAGTTTCTAACCTTGCGTGTTCATTCTGTGTCTTCTAGATCTACATACCGGAGGCACGACAAGCCCCGGAGGATTTGTCGTATATCCCTATCAGAAAGTGGCCACCACATCTCACTACCTCGCTTCGACAGCCTTTATACGAGGCGGAGGAGGTACGAGCTGACTTACGTGCGTTGTCCCCGAGGTACTGACTAGCGTTCCGTCAGTTGTATGCGGCGGTAACGGATCCAAACCAAGTATGGCCGGCACAGGGGATAGGGTCTTCTCGTCATACACATGCGGCCTATAGTCAACTCCCGGAGTTCCAGCCATTGACACCTGAAATGAGTCAATCGACGGCTCCCGGGAGCTCATCTAATGAACTCACCGAATTTTCGGAACAACAAGCCAAAGAGCCACGGGAGAGCGTCTCAGCTTTCCCGCAATCAGTTGCTGCACCATCGTCATGGGGTAAATCCACTTCCCGTGGCCGACAGGGCATCTTTCGCTTTTATCGTCCGCCGCAGTCGACGGCAGAGAGGCCAGAGTCGCTTGTGCCGGTCCGAGCCCCAACACCGAAACAACGGAAACGACCGCGAAAGATTGAAGGAATCATCTCGATTGGTGTCAGAGACAAGTCCATTCGACACCGTTGTGTATTTAAAGGCGTGTCCGTCGATGTGCTCGATGGAGACAGCATGGAGGGGTGGGGACGTCGAAACGACATAATGTTGCAAAGATACGAAGGCGAATACCAGCCTTGTGTCCTCGAATTCAAAGTACGTCTCGTCCTCTCGCGATAGCAGAAATAGTTGCTTACCGATCGTTAGTACCGACAACACGGACAGGCCATACGCGTCAATCTAAACGAAACCAACGATACGATCAGAGTCCGGGACTTGGCGCGGATGATTGCTCGACATTTTGGGCGTTGGTGTAGGGAAAGCGATGTGAGCTATATCGTATATTTCTGGACCGGTCGGCTTGCTCACCTGGTGATAGGCCCAGAGACGAACTGTATGCCAGCAACTAGGGCATCCATCCGACCAGTCTGGAGTGTGCGAGTGCGACCGTGAACCGACGCCGATGGAGAACATTATCTTGACGAGCATAGAGCAAAGGGGGAACCACTTTACGGGAGTATTCGTGGACCGGTGAGGAGAGAAGGATGTTTCATCGTCGACGGGGAGATCGGCTGTTGAGAGAGGCATCGGGGGTGGCGAGAGGTCAATGGATACGGCGCGGACTCTGAGCATAATAGTATTCGTATCCGCCACAACTTTAGGGTGGCTTACGACCGTCCAATTTGAGGGTTCTGACTGCAATGGAAACATCGTTATGTGACTTCGCCGTCGTGTTCGATACCCATGAGAGCATCAGCCTGTCATATACAATAGAGGTACAAACCTCACAATTCATGCATCCAAAGATCTCGAATCGCGCTTCTGTTGCAATGAGTAATTATAAGATGAGACCGGAGACAACTGGTGTCGGCAAGCGCCTGAGCCATCTGAGGGATGACAGGAGGCAGGACCGCTGGGGGTAGGATCGGTTTTTATGACTCTGTTCCCCATCTGATAAGGCACGCCGCACGGTGCATCCGGAGAGAAAGACCGTTCGGTCGGCGATATTCTGACCGTTGAGAACGAATTCAAAAGATGAAGGTAAAGACCCCTGACATCCCGGCTAATCGATGTCTCGGTTTACCGCGGAAAAGATATGGGCCTACTGTAAGCTTATATAGCCCTCAACCATGCACGGTCGACCGGCATAATACAAGTACTAGTCATAGATGCGCCACCCATATAACTCGCAAGAGCTGGTCATCGCCCTCATCAAAGGTCTCCCGCTCGACCGTTCTCACAAGACCCACAAACATGGATCGACCAATGTAGAGCCACGTGAACGCCACAATGAGCATGACAACACCGATGGCGAGGACAGGCTTAGTTAATGTTTATTGAGTCCACGGGATATGAGGTAGGCAGGATGATGAGGACAAAATTGAATGCTCAGAACTTAGAGAAGGGGACTGGTGGAATGGCCAGGACTTGACGAGAGGGCCGGATGAAAGGGCACTGGGAACGTTAGTATGCTACGAGCCCGGCCACGGGAGAACGGCCCTCGTCGGTAAAACCTGAGAGGTTACGTCGTCGTTCTGCCACGTTGCTGAAAGTGGTACAGACTCACGACTCGGGCCCGAAGCGGCGAACCACTATCGGTTGGACATAGCTTGAGTTGACTGCTACAGACACAGACGATGAGATATCGTCGAACTACGAGGAGGTCAGTATCGCGATGCAGACCTGGTCAGCGCCTGATTCTCATCCAAAGCCCTAAGCCACTCGCACATAAGCATTTCATTATCCTCCGCAAGCGCATAGCACAAGCGCGAGCTCGCCATGAACGCTGTCGCCGCCGTCATAAACTGCGCCGCACAGATCTACACCAGGCACATCAATGTCAGCCTCTTCCCTACTGTGTCATATGGGGATCAGGTATGACGTGCGCTGGACGGAGGCAAGGGACTGCGCGGAGGAGAGAAGCGCAAGCATAAGGCGAGGCCGATGCGCCTGGAGGCCGCGATGTTCCTTTCTCGCCACACGTAAGGTGACGAGAGACCAGCAATGGCAGGCGATTCGCGAGTAACCGTGACACAGGAATGAAATCCGCCATCACTCTCTCATTCCGTGTGCGGACTATGTGTTGACCCATGTAAGTAGTTCCGGACGCATCCAGGACGCGGAAATATACTTGTCCATACCTCATTTTGTGCCCAGCCTCGCCCCTCTCGCGCACCAGCTCCCCGAAGTCGACGTTCAAAAGGTCAGTTCAGAGCGGAGATCGCGATCCCCGCGATGACCTCAGGGAAACACGGCCGCCCGAGATATCCGGGTCGCCGCCCCGCACCCTCGCCTCGAGATTCAAAGCATCAGAAAATACGCGTTAGCCGACCCGCGAGGCGCATCAGATTGACTCGCGCACTGATATTGATACCCTTCAGCAACGTGTTAGCGCAACAATTAGCGCGGACGTTGTGGGTCCTCGATTATCCTTTAAGCGAGAGGGTGCGTACGATTAACCTTGCCTCGTGTTACTGAGACATTCGTGATATGGTCTGCTAGTATCGTCCATATGACCGCTGCGATCGAACATCGACGCTAGAGCCGCTAGACGCAGCCCTGAGATGCAAAACCAGAAACAAGTATGCTATGCATGCATGTCGATCGGTGGAGCTTTTCTGTATGTTTCGAGTTTCCAACTTTACCTGACGATGCTGGCGTTTCAAGGACATGACGCCATGGAACACCGGGAAAAGCAGGAGTAGGGCTTGACGTGGAGGCCGCAATGAACGTCCAGGCCGCGGAGATGAAGGTAGCGAATTTTCGGTCATCTGCTGCCGGCGGAGTGCTCGGTGAGGGGCCGTACTGGAACAAGGGCGGACAGATGAGTTGTGCGGCTGCTGAGATGAATATCTGGCCCATTGTGGTCGGATGCAAGAGAACGTCGCCTTCGAAAGAGTCAGGTGATTTCTAACCCATGCCCAGTCTCTGCCGTGTCACAGATCAGCGAAAACCGAATACGTATTTGCTCTGAAACGCTCGATAGGCCTCGGCCTTCGTACTAGCAACCATTTAACTTCCCCGCTGCGCTATACGTTCCATGTCATCGATCCCTATCTCATCTCCGAGGTCTGAAGGATTTGACGAGTCTCGGAAGGGTTTTCCAATAACGAGGCGGTGGAGAACAGCCATGCAGGCGCTGCGATCTAAGTCAGAACGGACAACCTCCAGGCTTGGAAGACAACGCGAAACGCTCAGTGCAGGGGGAAGTTTCGCGGTCACCCGTACCGAGGCCGAGGTCCTTCCTTCGTTTCAGAGCAAAATCATCTATAGCAAAAGGCATTCTGGCGTTTATCGATACGCGAGGAGGCAAGCAGTCGGAGAGTCGCCCAGCCAGAACAAGGCAGCATAGATGAGTCATGTTGTGCGCAACAGTATATTTCGGGATGTTCGTATATGACGCACTGCGTTAGAGGCTAAGTAAGGCCGTTGCGGGGATGCATGGTAATTTTCGACAAGCTTTGAAGCACCGGAGATGAAGCGACGATAGACGGCGCGGAACAGCAGCATTGGAGTGTCTCGATCACCCGCACCGAGGCCGAGGTCCTTCGTGCGTTTCAGAGCAACTGAACTTACAGTACAAAGTACTCTGGCGTTTATCGATAACGCGGGCAGGCGAGGAGGAGTGGAAAGTCGACTGAGGCTACTCATCCAAGAACAAGAGCGCCTGGATGAGCCCGGGTGTACGGAGCGTTATATGTCAGGATGTTCACACATGACGCACCGGAGTCAGATGAGAATCAAACTTATGCTGGAGAGAGTTCACTCCCAAGAGAGCCATACTCGGGTTATAGACAGCTGTTCGGATGTCCCCATCATGGTGCATCTCGACAGTAGTGTTCCCTTCCCGGATGAATAAAATTGCGACTGTAAGTGAGAGTTGAATAATTATCGTCCGAGAAGTTAAGGCGCCGCCGTTGCCGCAAGTGAAACAAGAAGGGCTATATTCGACGGCCATGAAGAACAGCGACAGCGTTATCGTTTCACCGTCCATAACATGGCTTGCAAGACTTGGAGGACTCGCTCATTATATGACCGCAAAGTGATAGCGACATGAAAAGACGAGATTACGTCAGCGATGCTATCGAGCAATTCAGGCCGTCACGACGGCAGTTATACTATAGGCGTGGACACATACATCTATAACTGAGTTTGAAATATAGTGCGGAATCTGAATATTTCGGCCTTCCCCGGCCTTGTCTCGCTCGCGTAAGTCCGTCTTCCCCAGTCGCTGGCAGTCAGCGTGGCAGTCTACCTGTCGAGCCTGTGGTACAGTCTTACCACAATGGAGCCGACAGATCCTGTAGAGTCAGCACCACCCGCACCTCGTAAGCGTGGACGCCCCAAGGGATCCAAGAATGGGCCCAATGCGAAGAACGTTGGGCGTCCTCGGAAGGACGGACAGCCTCCGACAAGGCGTCTACCTGGTAAGTCTGCATATGGATGCTATCTAAACTTCAGGTTACTGAAGTATACTTCTATTCCCAGCACAAGCTACCCAAGGAGCAGGTCAGAGCAGCCAAAAACAGACCGAACAGCGCGTTCCGGGTAAGCTTTGATTTCCATCATTCCATTCTTCAGACTTACTCACGCCATCTTCCCGTGTACTACACAGACCATAACGCCCACCTGCCATCGGAGACCCGGTCCACCGCACCTCCAGCACCTCCGTCCGAAGAGTCCGCACCAGATGTGGTGCCCATCCCGGCGACAGAATCAGCAAGTGCGGCTCGAACACCCGGCGCGTCAGTGGAGGGAACCTTGGCCCAGGCAGAATTGCCTGGTCTGCAGCCCGGCGGGACCCCACTGGATGTGCACTCGAGTGCACAGTCCGGCACGCGGTTGGACATACCGCCGGATACGGCCAATGCGAGTGCGGCTACGAGCTCAAGCGGAGTCGCAACAGATCACACGATCTCGGACGATGTGAGGGCTTTAAGCCTACTCCCCGCCACAACCTTGAGTGCAACGGGGTTACACAGAGACTTACAAGAAATCGATGCAGTTGGTGATGGTATGTTATGCTGCATTATCACACGTTTCTACGAGGCTAATGATATACTAGATACTGGTGGTGATGGCCAGTTTGCTCTCGAATCTCGACAGTCATTGCGTACGGGACTGCTGCTCTCAATTAACTTATATTGATGTTGTCTTCGCAGCATTGCGACTAGATGTGTCAGATTCTGTGCAAGACATAGCGGAGGAGGCGAGTTGGGGTATCGAGAGTAGCCCCGACTCTGGGGCTTTCAGTTGGGAGGAATGGTCAGGTACGTAAATCTGTGCTCTCTTCGGTTGCACATACTAAAGCTATTCACAGAGGAGGTTGATGGGGATTTGGAGGATGATGAAGATCTCGAGCATATTTTAGGTCCCACCAATGATGACGGTAGCATAGATGAGGATGAATTCATCCCTGTGCCCGATGACGACGAGAGCGACAGTGTGCGATTCGCAAACACGCCGCGAAACGGGTCACACGGTCGCGTACCCAGATCCTCCATCCCAACGTGGCTCTTGGAGGACTACGCGGACGTGCGGGAGAAGATACAGTCCGAGATGCGGCGCAATCCCACAAAGAGACCAACATGCTATGACCGGGCGACCTTCACGGAGGGATCCCCATTTCCATTCTTTGCTGCCGACCGTAAGCATCAACCCATGCCGCAGGATTTCTACCGCCCAAGCTACTTTGTGTGGCTTCCGCACCTGCTTGTTTCTCGGATCCCATGCCCCGCATGCGCAGCCGCTGGCCGCAGACGGTACGGCGGCGACATTGTCTTCCTCCGCAGCCATGGCTTCCCGAGGTCTCCACGTCGTGTCGTGGATATAGACCAGTGTATTTATTTGATAGGTTTTCGATATCAATGCGGACATGAAGAGTGCAAGAGGACGTTCACAAGCTGGAGTCCCTCAATCATCAATGCACTCCCCCGTGCTCTCGCATGCCATTTTGACTTCCATCTGACGTATCGCGGGGGTCTTACGGACCGTGTTGTTGCCTTGATGCGATCCTCATTCCAGCATGGCATGGGCCCGACACCATTCGCTGACATGATACGGACTCACCATCTGCGCCGATATGAGAAGCTGCATGAGCAATACCTCGAAATTGTTCTGGCGCGGCTTCAGACTCCATTCACGGCATATCTATCAAAATTTAAACCCTTTGGTCTTTTTGATGATCGTAGCGGTTATGCTGGATTCACGCCATCACCAAATTACTTTCGCCAGTTCTATGTGCAGTACATCAACTCACATGCGAAGGAGATGGACAAGTATACCGCCATGCTCTCGGGCAAGATCCTGGTCATTGACCATAGCCATCAGGTATGTTTGGCTTCCTTGATAGTTAAATCATCTTGAAATTTAAGAACCATATTCCAGGTTCCGAAACACCTGGGCAAGGTCAATGGAGTTCCCGTATTTACGGCGCTTCATACTTGCACAAATGAATTCAATGAGGTCCGAACTATGGTTATGACACCTTCGAAGGCCCACAATGAATATATGCCTGCGCTCAGAGAGGCCACGCGGTCGCTCGAGATGTATGGGCATGAACCCGTCCAGCTTGTCTTTACCGACAATGTGAGGAGCGATAAAGCTGCACTGGAGGCGATCATTCCATCCTTGCGGGAAGGAGTGACTCCTGTGGCGGATCTGTCCACACTTGCACCTCTGTCCGTTCCCCCTGACTGGGAGGTGATTCTCTTATCCTCTGTTTATCAGATCAATACACGGTTCAATGATATTATGGACGACATGGGCCCAAACTCGAAGCTTTATACTGCTGTTGATATGGAATGGAGTGTTGACCGTAGCAGTGGCTTATCAGGTCGGGTAGCAGTAATATCGGTGGCATTTAATGGGATCATCTTGCTTATTTGGGTATGTTGTTCACCTCTACTCTATGCCTGAATGCTCATTATACAACTTCCAGTTGAGGTCTTGCCTGCGGAATGGCTGCTTATATCTGCCATCTGCTTTGTTGGCATTCCTCCGTTCTCCCTCGGTGCTCAAGATAGGGGTCAAAGTCACAGCTGACTTAAAGCGACTGTTCGAGAACTGTGGCTTCCAGGCCACTATCGATGCACCATTTCGGGGTGCTGTGAACCTAGGTGCTCTGGCAAAGATCCGTAATCCTTCGATCAAGGCAACCACTGGCCTTGTCGAGCTTGTCGCTGTGCTTCTACGGCAGCACCTACCAAAGGACGACACAATCCGAGTCAGTACGGACTGGGACAATGATGTAATGAGTGAAGCTCAGCAGCAGTATGCAGCTCTGGATGTATATGCCAGCTGGGCTGTTTTCAAGGCTCTCGAGACACGAGATGACGGCGAGCCAGTTACTGCAAGCACACCTGGTGGTACACTTGTTACGCTGGTTGCCTCTGATCATCGCCCAGTTGCACAGGGACATATTGCCCTTGATCGACCAAAGAAGGTTGATGGTGTCAATGTTTCACCGAAGCGTGTGGTGGTTATAATCACCTCCGTTCTTGTTCCAGGCCACCTTATCCCGAAGGAACTGCTGCCAGGCAATGAGGATAAACCACTTTATGACTTCCCGTCGCCTCCATTCACTTTGCTGTGCAAGGAACGGCACTTGCGGACTCGAGCGGCATCAGAGACGCAGCCGACACATTCAGTCACGACTTCAGCAACTGAAAATATTTCCGCTGCTCTAGTCGAAGATCACGCGTCCGAGGAGATAAACGACAACACCTCCGACGATCCTTATCAGCCTTTCCAGAGCCTTGTGCATGAAGATTGGGATATGTGCACTGAGGGCATGAACACATCTGAGCAAGTTGTCGAAACTTCTGCTAGTGATCCATCTGCTCAGACTCGTGCTGATGCTCTGGCTTCGGATGAACTAGGCGTCGCCTGGGAGACTCTCCGGGGACGCGTACTCGGGGACATATTCCATGTTATGCATGAGTTCAAAATCTCTGTTCACCACGGCCTGCGAAGACCGTTCTCTCGTGCACTTCGTGATGCTTTCTTCATCCCCGATCCTGAAGACAAGGCTATCATGGAGACTTTCCTAGAGGGGCGAAATACAACATGGGATAAGATGCTGTTATTCCATTCACGATGGCTCTTCCAACGAGTGAAGCGAATCGTCCCGCCTGCCGAAATACTGTTGCCACGAGTTCGCAACGTGCTGCAGAAGTTTGGCCCACTGAAAGACTCAATCACGGGGCAGCCGTTATTTAACGATAGGGCATGGGACACCTCAGGAAATGTGTTGGAGAATATCCGCAGAGGCTATTACTCTGACCCGCCAGGAGTGCAGCTGTACTTCATCCGAGGGAGAGATAAGTACGGTCTCATGCGGTACAAGTGCTGCCGTGGAACAAATGCCATTGAAGGTGGTGTACATCAGAATATTATCCGATGGTTTGGATCATTTAATGCTGCACCTGAGTTCGCCCTCCAGCTGCTTCGGGACTATGTACTGTATCACAATTTGAAGGTACGGATTTTTCATGTCCCTGGAGTAAATAATTCTGACATTTGTTGATTAAGGTCGGGACACTCAATCGTACGGGTGTGCCGTATGTAGGTTCGTTTGATATATGGGTAAAGAATCGGATATCAGCATTGCTTGATATCACATCAAGCCGGTTCGAATCTCTCCCACTCAATTTCGGTCCGGGCGGCTGGGTTAACGGAGACCTCTATGCACCATCAACCGAGGTCTTTGGCATCCTGGCACTCCCCGATTACAAACGCCTTGAACTAGGGATGCTGCCATATCATCACCAGTTCGCCATCGAACAGAAGATCCGCCACCGGCAACTTGCATTCCGGCAGAATGCCCGGATCGCTATACTGCCCGTACACACTAGCAACGAGCGTGCCTTATTCAAGCTGCTGATTACAGGTGTTCACGGCTGCTTCGGGGCTCAGAAGGAGCCGCAGTGGGATCTCCTTGCTGTTGAATGGGCAAAGCATGCCAATGGGACCACTATCTTCTACAAAGTAAGTTCATGGTACTATTCTACATGTTCGTGGCCTAACATCGCCACCCATAGCTCAAGGAGCATTTGAAGAGCTACTGGAAGACATGGGGAGAGAATGTCAATGAGAAGAAATCAATCCAAATCAATCAGGCCGCGTACCAAGAGATCTCAGCCCGTCTCGAAGCTGACAAGCCCAATGTTCCGCGACGACAGGCAGCACACCCGGTGCCACTAAGGAAGCAAGTCAAGGACAGCAGTGACAGCGGGGGGCAAGGCGCTCACGGCATCAAAGACATCGCAGACGAATGGGACGTGGGGCGACTGTTGGGCGCGCACTCCATCAGACAGTCAGCGATACACTTCAATTACGGCGAAGGGGACTTACCTCCGCCGGCTCCTCGACCGCTCGATGCGCCGGGCAGCCCGACTCACCCGCGTAATGCTACAAAGCGTGTGCGCGCAGACAGTGCAAGTACCGCGGAACGGCAGCGCATGCTCGTGCGCAAGCGCAAGAAGCGAGCATGTGTCCGCTGCAACCAGACGAACTGCAAGGGTCGTTTCAAAGGGCGTGCGTGTGCTCCCGTCAGTCCAGTGCTTTATCTGTTCAAAAGTTGGTAGCTCACCTATTCGCGCAGGACACCGACGACGACGAAGATGGCAGAGGGCAAGCGGGTCCTTCAACGTCCCGGTTATAGGCACAGAGCGCCGGGAAGTTGATGGACGGAACCTGTGCCCGAACTTTATGTTACCGAGATCCTTGATATCTGAATGTATCTTAGCATATTATAATTAGAGCCATATTCGTACCTGGACGTCTGGGATGCAAGACCAGGCCTTCCTAGTCAATTCAGGACCAGGAAAGCCGTCTCGTCTTGCTTGCACCCGTACTCCTCCTCCTCCTGCGCGATTTAATTTCTTTAATTTCTTTAATTGTTCTAAATCTCCACACCTATAGTACATAAGCCGTCACGACGACGCCGGCACACTCGTGAGTACCTTCGTTATCGTCACGGGCGGCCCCTACTTACTGAAACCGTTAGGTTCTGGCCAGGCCTCCGAGTGCGAGTGATTGGGGAAGATTTGCATACTACGCTTCCAAGGCTCGAAAGATAATCCTTGACGAACGGTCCGATGAAATCTATGATGGCGTTACCGCTATTGACATGGATATCCTTATCGCCACGCGACCGCTTTGCTGCCGCGGCCAAACCTGAGCAGCGTCGATTGGAACTTCGCAAACACGTACTTGCCTCTATTTCTCTCGCCGAATATACGGAGATATCTCTCTTGCTCGAGAGTAGAGGAACAACCGAAGACCTGCTATCACTCACCTGCATGGTTCAGCTCTGTCCGCTATATGCCAGTGGGCGTCGGTCCATGTCCGAAGATGTCGCTGTCATGAACACCTTGACCACTCTACAGCACCATCAGGGAAACCCTCCTGAGCTAATTATGTCTAATCATGTCTAATCCTGCATAATTATGCAGGATTACATCAGCAAAATGCGGAGACGTCTTGCCGAGGCCTTATAACCTTATGTGGTCTTAATTGTGCTTATTTTAGTTGCTAAGACATTATGAAAGACTTAAGTGAAACTAAGCCAAGTCACCGCTTACAGTTCCTTTTCTAGGTCTTGAATCATCTTTTCAAGGCTTATACGGCGACAGTTAACTCAGCTTTTCTGCTTATGGATATCTTAAATTTTGTCTTACTGGGAGAAATAAGACCCATAAAAAGCATCATTAAGAATAGCTAAGTTCAACGCAGCGTGCCTCAGATCAATGTTCAAGACACTAAGACGTGAAGTTTCGAAGTAGATATAAGCAACACAGGTCTTCCTAAGATCTACTTAAGAAGGGTGAAGATGAAGAGAGACCATAAGTAATGTAAAGGATTGAGCAACCGAGCCATAGGAAGATCAACAAAGATAGCAAAAAGTAACCGCTCGGAGAGCGTGAGCAAGCAGAATGATAACCGGCAATAGGAATAAGGGAGTAAGAAGGTAAGAAGCAGTGAAATGTGTTGAACTAGGCGCTGACTTAGCTGCCAGGTTCTACAACGTACCAGAACGTACTGGAACCCTCTGGAACATTCTGGTATATTCCATTATTGTACAGGGCACGGAGCTCATGTGGGTCAGTGACATCATAGGTGGAGCTCAGTAGGATTATAGATATTCCACGTAGCTTAGTCAGCCTATGGGCCACTGTGTATATAAACCCTGCAGCTCTGCTGCCTAATGACAAGGGTCGTTTATACGAGCTTTACCAGTAGCTACAGCATCCAACCCATACAGGTGAGTTGTGTAGGGCGCACTGTGCGTGCTGCTGCCTCCATAACTCTTCATCAGGTTATGAGCCCAAATAGGCAGCTTGCGTCTGCGCGGTAACTCGCTGCAGCGCGTTGCGCCTCGCTCACCTGTGCATCGCCCTATGTGCCCTCATAGGCTGCAGTGTGGCTTGATGCGTGATCATCGCCGTAGGCGCTGTTATCAGCAGCCATCAGGCTTGATGATCGATCCTGGGGTAACTCCCTAATGGAGCCAACAGCATGGAGCAGTGCGCCCTTATCGGGCTGCATAGCTTCGCTGATACTGATGAGATCTCAATACAGATTTCAGATCTCTCAACCGCTCCTCAAACAATGTCGAACAATCTGATCGCCGTTGTCCCCGTCCTCGACGGCTCGAACTGGCCTACCTGGTCCGAGCAAATGATGGCGTACCTTATGTCCCAAGGTCTCTGGGGAAATGTGGATGGCAGCATCACGCAGCCAGCTGTCGTCATCTCCGGTACCACCAGGGACTCTACCGCTGCTGACGCCTGGAAGGAAAAAGACGTCAGGGCTATGGGTACGATCCGTCTACACTGCTCTCCCGCCGTCGCCTCCTACATAAAGGACAAGAAATCGGCCAAGGAAACTTGGGACCAATTGTCTTCCCTCTATTCGTCTATGTCCCTCGGCACCATTTACATGAGCTGCGGGGGGCCTTATCGACGAAGATTCCCGGCCGATCA
>NW_006920429.1:200431-210616 GCF_000344685.1 Gloeophyllum trabeum ATCC 11539
CGCAACTTGGACTTAGGTTCTACAAGTAATCTAAGTCAGCCCAACGCTTGCGTGCGCGATTATCCGCGGCACTTAGCGAGGGGGAGTGTTGAACTAGGCGCTGACTTAGCTGCCAGGTTCTACAACGTACCAGAACGTACCAGAACCCTCTGGAATATTCTGGTATATTCCACTATTGTACAAAGGCACGGAGCTCATGTGGGTCAGTGACATCATAGGTGGAGCTCAGTAGGATTATAGATATTCCACGTAGCTTAGTCAGCCTATGGGCCACAGTGTATATAAACCCTGCAGCTCTGCTGCCTAATGACAAGGGTCGTTTATACGAGCTTTACCAGTAGCTACAGCATCCAACCCGAGATGGCAAGATAAAAAGACATGCAAAATGGTGGGAGACAGAGACCAGCCGGCGGCCGCCACCAGAGTATAGGACACGAGAGAAGACAGAACAACTAGCGAAAGGATGAAGATACAGACATCTAGAAAATACATCAAAGGGCGCAAGGGGGCTGGTGACAACCTGCATCATTGACTTCGCAGTCCACCCATTACTGCCCATAAGACGTAAGATGTGCAGACCACTAGGACGAGATCTTGAGTCAGAGCAGTGACCAGAACGTGAATGCTGATGATGAATGACGAGTAGGCAACCAATGACGAGTAGGTGAAACCGGGAGGGAACGACCCAGGAAAGCGCCTTAGAGGGTTCAACATCAGTAGGCAATCATAAACCTATTCTCACAACTTACTTATAAATGTTATACCTGGCCGCATCGCTATGCATCTGAGTCCCCTATCATAGCCCTCGGGTCGTTGTCTGAGTCGTATGCCTCCAGAGCGGGCTGATGGCGGGATATGGGCTGAGCAGCTGACATTGCGGACCGGATAAGATGCAGTAGATTCTCGCGGTTTCGAGCATGGCTCCTTGAACCCTTTGCGGCCTTCATCACACCCTTCATCCAGCCACGCGTTGTCTTGCTCCATTCTTTGCCAGTAAACTTGGGCTCCTCGCTCTTACCAGAATCGGAGTCGGACTTTGCTGGCAAGAGGATGGTCTTCTTGTCTACCTTCGATATGGCCACTTGTCGGTCCCGCCACAGCATGAAGGCACGTTCCAACTATGAAGCATCAGTATCTCCTGACATATGCTGACAAACGTTCCACTTACGGCACATGCAACAAGTGCAATGGCCCCAATCGGCAGCAGCTCCTCACCGTCTTCATCACGAAGTTGAGGGATGAGGACATCCATACCTGATCTAAAATGGGTATAGTGGTATGAAAGGGTGTTTATCATGAATGGGCTGCGCCAACACCCAGTCCACTCCTAAGAATCACGATGAGAAGGTTAGTATGACACATGACACAGACAGGATCAACAGGCTAGAGTACCTTGTAGACAGCACTCCTCGTATCCGCATAAACAAACCGGTAATTATCCAACTGGTGGTCCGCAAACCTGACACGGTCAGCATACGTGGCAAAGTCCTTAGCGTGCTCCCGAAAATAGGCATCCAGAACTGATATTGCAGCAGTACCAAAGCCGCTGCGCCACTCGTATATCTTCTGCCTGGTCTACAAGCAGCAAGTGTGAGGAGTCCGAAGTTCAAGTAAAGCATCACAGCTTACCCGAGTATAGATAGTGTCTTTGGCCTGTATGGTCATTGGGCCATATTTCTTCCGAAAGACGTGATTGTACACAGCCTGATATACGGGCACCAACTGGCTGTCATCCATAATCCAGGGCCTCTCCCGAGTACCCATCCATCTCAGGACGGTGCCGATGAATGCTGAGATCCACAAGGAATCTGTGCCGATCCCATTTGGCAAATGGCCATTCTTTACCTTACCCTTCGTCGACTGAACCGGGAGGGCAGAACCAGAGTCTGGTTCAGTGTCGGACGCCCCGGCGATGACTTCCTCATCTGAATCACCATCAATCACAATTACCTTGCCATTGCAGATGCTCCGGGGAATTTTTATGCTAGGATCCTGCGGGTCCTTCTTCACTTGTACCGCAGGCACCCCTCCGGACTGCTTGTTGCAAAGTATCGTAACATGATCATAATGGTCGCAGTGTAGAGTCATCAACTCACCTTGGTCTTAGCCTTCCCAGGCTTGTCTTGGGGAGCGGCACGATTTTCGTCATTGTCAACAACACTTGAGGCCATCTAATATAGATATTAAGCTGGGATGATGGGATCAAGGAACATAGATGCTTACCAGTGCTGTAGTACGTCTTCGCGGTTTTGGTGGCATTGGTGTTATCAGCAGGCTATCATTTAACTCCGCATTCATGGTCGAGGAACTATCGGAGTGCAGCTTGGATGACCTGATGGGTGGTTTGACAATAGCCACAGAATTCTGGAATAACGTAAGAGGTGGGCTTCGCTCAGATGGATAAAGTCACAAATGCTCTGGGCCACCCGTGCAACAGGCGTCTTCTCCGGAGATGACCTGGCAGCCTCTTGCTCACCCATCTCATCGTCCATGAGACGGTCCATATCTTCTAAGTCAAGGTCAGAATCAGGCTCCTGGAGTCCACTGGTGCCGGCGACTGGATTCCCAAAAGTATCAGTAGAGCTATGATATGCTGCGAACAATGCTGGTGCTCTCAGTACGCCATTTCTGGGTGCCTCTGCCAGAGCAGGTCGTCGGATAGTAGCTACCAGAGGGGAATTAACTGCTTGACCCCCGAGCACAGAGCTTGACGTGAACATTGCCCAATCATACTTTTCTCCAATGGAGTACCCATCCGAGGGTTGTGGGCCCTGACGTTCAGAAATGGACCTAAAGATGCAATCACATGTGAAGATCAATGGATCTTGATGGTGATAATTGGAAAGGAGCGTACTCATGCTGGCTGGGAATCTTGTCTCTGAATCCCCTCTGCATAGTAGCGAGGGAAAGCATTCGCTCTTTACCCTTGTTATTGTTACTTGAATTACTGCCGGAAGAGAAGAAGCCGTCCTGATGCAAGCCCGAGTCAGCAAGCTTCTTGCACTTCTCTTCCACTGAGGCCCGGAATGATTGTGGCCTTGAAGCACCCCTTTTAGCTTTCTTCCGCATTTGAAGTGGGCGATCCCCTTCAGATATCTCGGAAATGTCGGTGTCCCCTTGATCAGACACCAACCGCTCACTCATACGATCCAGGTCCTTCATTTCAACATCAGAAGAAGGATCGAGGACATCTTTGCCTTGAGGCTTGAGAGGCGCCAGGTTGGTACGTGTGTTTTCATCTGCTGAAGATCTTCAGTAATGAATTTGTACAAGTGGACGACTCAGATTTACCTTCTGCGAGATCATGCAAGTCTGCCACGGCATAGGAACGCTTGAGTGGGCGCACCGTGTACTCAGTCAGATGGCCCACACGACTTGCCCTGCGGACATCCTGCTCATGGGCTTGGTTTTCCTCCAAGGCGGCAACGTTCAGCTCCATCGTCGTACATCGAGCCTCTCGCATCTCTTCCTCCTCTATGATGGCCTGCTCCTTAGCCTTCCGGGCTTCTTCCTTTGCGCTTCGGGCATTCTTTTTTGCTTCCTTGTCCAAGGCAAGCTGCTCCTCTCGGGCTCGCTTGACCTCCTCTCTAACCCTCTTGGCCTCCGCATCCTGCTCCGCCTTCTCAACCTTTTTTCTCTCTCTCTCTCGCTGCTGCTGCTCCCTCTTCTCCTCCTTCAACTTCTCGGCTGCGATCTCTTCTGGAGTACGTCGCTGCCTCTTCTTCACTGGTTCCGGCTCAGTCCTTTCATCGAGCAAGGTGCTGGCCTTGGTTTTCATGCTTCTCCTTGTCGGTGGGGCCATGAGAAAAGACACGATTATTCTTATGAAAGAGGGAATGTTGTATTCTGTGTGGATGAACAGAGTTGATGCTAAACGACGTGGCGGGCTAGAGAGAGACGGGAATTACTTGGAGACTGAACATGACGGCATACCCGCACATTGCCGGTGCGATGTGCTCTGGAGGTAAATCCGTCTAAGTCAGACACAGAACACAGGCTGTTGCGCGGCAGTGGTGTTCATGTCTAGTACCCCACTCAAATATTCTGTTCACCCTTTCACTCGGAACAAACATTATGCCTCTTAAGTTTCCATACCTCTTCTCGCCCAGCAGAGTCGATTCTCCTGCCTTCAAGTGTACTGTGTGCAATAAAGTTTGCCGTAGCTCTGGAGGTTTACTGAAGCACACTCAGCGAGTGCATCCGTACAGGCCTCCCGAAAATGCTGCACACATTCCAGCAGAAACTTCTGGACCGTCGGGTGTGCTCAACCGTTTATTCAGAGCCTCTCCACCGCGCGCCTTGCATGTGGCAGCGGAAGCAGTCTCAGCCACTCTTCCAGATATTGAAGGGCAATCACATTCAGTGGATCAACCTCAGCCTGTCCGGGAACTTGCTGGTCCTGATAATAGTCCCTCCGATAATATATATCCAACAACCCCAGTGGCCAAGGGGGATGCTGCCACGTCCTCCCGGACCAGTGGTATACACAACGAACACAACTCAGGTCCCCCATCTTCACCATCTGGGATGGCACTGGACTTTGTTGATAATATCTTCCATCCCAACTTCTACGACTATATTGATGACAACCCCTTCGCTCCAATCGAAGAGGACAGTGATGACGACGAAGCATTCTTGGATGACAAAGATCCACTGGACAATGAGGAATGTGTACATAGCCATCCACCGGGCCTCAGCACCAAACTAACCGGTTCAACTGGGAATGAATCGGGCAAGGTTACAGTCATCTATCACCCTCACTTGAACGGTAAGATTTCAAGGATTATTGTACTGCTGGCATCCAGTATTCTGACCTGTTATTAAGGTATCCCTTGTGACGAATCAGGTGCATCTTTGCCACCAGACCCGTCACTGGCTGAATCAGAATCAGTCCAAGGCCATGCCTGTTTGCCTCCATCAGGTGCACCGTCCCCCAGATCTTCACCCCCTCTACCATCTGGCAGTTCGTGGGCACCTTTCCAAAATAAAACTGCTTTTGAGTTGGCGGACTTCCTGTTTACCAAGGAACAAATGTCTGCTAAGAAGATTGATGCCCTCTTGAACATATGGGCAAGGGACGCAGCCGAATATGGTGGTGATTCACCATTTCATGATGCACGTCGACTTTACAAGACTATAGATGCCACGGTAATGGACGATGTCAAATGGGAGTCATTCACGGTGAAGTATACTGGGTCTCAGCCTCACAGAGACGTTCCCAGCTGGATGACAGCAGGCTATGAGGTCTGGTACCGTGATCCACTCAAGATGGCCCGACAAATGCTGGCAAATCCGGACTATGAAAATGAAATGGATTACTGCGCCAAGCAAGAGTTTATGCCGGATGGTCAAAGACGGTTGAAAGATTTCATGTCTGGGGACTGGGCATGGAGACACTCAGTACGTCATTTTCCACTATCTGCCCCAACATATATTTATCCAATTAGACCAAGATTGCTGAGGATCCGACTACGCATGGATCTGCCTTTGTCCCGGTGATCCTTGGAAGTGACAAGACCACTGTCTCTGTCGCAACCGGAGACAATGAATACTACCCTCTCTATATGATGCTTGGTAATCATCATAATTCTGTGCAACGGGCCCATCGCAATGCCTGTGTTGTGATTGGATTCCTAGCCATCCCAAAAAGTATGTTGATCCTTCGAATAAAGATCAGACTACTCACTATCATAAAGCGGATCGGCGGCACAAAGATGATGTGAAGTTCCGCAAATTCCGGCGACAGTTATTTCATACCTCCATCTCGAAGATACTTGAGAGCCTCAGGCCTCATATGACTATCCCAGAGGTGACGTTCTGTGCTGACGGCGCATTTCGTCGCATTATATATGGACTTGGGCCATATATCGCAGACTATCCGGAGCAAGCACTCCTTGCCTGCATTGTGAAAGGGTGGTGTCCGAAGTACATTGACTACTTTTCCCTACTTCTACTCTGATCATGGCATTCCAAAAGATGTACGGCTCGGAGGGGTAATTTGGAAGGGGATGGTCCCAGTACATGGCGATCATGCGAGCATACAGACTTGCTTGTCGAGACACTGGATCTGGGTGTGTTGTGGGATGAGTATGGAATTGTTGGCGATATTGTGGTATGTTTCTTCCTTTCCGGTAGTCACAGGTTACGGAACCCATAAGGGTACCAGGCTGAAACCATAATCTGTACTGACGCATTTCTCAGCCATTCACAAATGATTTCCCCCGTGCCGATATCCACAAGCTGCTATCTCCTGACCTTTTACACCAACTAATCAAAGGCACATTTAAGGATCACTTGGTGGAGTGGATCAGCGACTTCCTCAAAATCAAACATGGGGCTGCGGGTGCAGAGGTGGTGCTAGCAGAAATTGACCGACGGTACGTACATATGGGCACCTCCACATCACCGCCTTAACCATTGATCACCTCATCTCAAATAGCATTGCAGCTGCGCCACCCTTTACGGGTCTCAGGAGATTTCCTGAAGGTCGTGGTTTTAAGCAGTGGACAGGCGATGATTCGAAGGCTCTGATGAAGGTATTTCTCTTTTACTTTTATATGACTGCATGTGTACATCCACGGGTGCCTACCCATACCAAATGTTGTCAGGTTGGGTATCCGCAGTTTCGGAAGCACATCGACACTTTGAACGACGTGTTTTCGAAACCTGCGAAGTCATGGGTACCGCTGAATGTGACCCCACCCCGCACCTGCACATACACCTCCAGAAAGACTTTTACAAATTCTGATTTCCAGGTATACCTTCCTGCTATTGACGGGTTGGTCCCCACTGAGATTGTGCGGACAATGCGGGCCTTCCTGGAGTTCTGTTATCTTGCTCGTCGTGATCTCCACACCCCTGAGACTCTAGACCATCTCAAAGAAGCCATGGAACGATTTCATGATTACCGAGGAGTTTTTGAGGAAGAAGGATTTCGAGTGGACAGTTATTCCTTGCCAAGACAACACTCTGTCAGGCACTATTATGACTGCATTTGGGAATTTGGCGCTCTCAATGGCCTATGCTCTTCAATTACAGAGTCTAAGCATATCAAAGCGGTGAAGGAGCCCTGGCGCCGCTCCAACCGATTCGAAGCATTGGGGCAGATGTTGATTACAAATCAGCGTCTGGATGGACTTTCAGCTAGCCGTGTTGACTTTGTCAACCGAGGGATGCTTGAAGATGTTTCAACAGGTATTTCTGCTTCCCTGTTGTGCACCCAGAATAACAATAATGGTGCTCCAGTTGCAAAACAGTCCCTCCAGCGGCGTCTAGATGACGGTGCCCCAGTTGGGCACCAGCGTATATCAGACTTGCATCTCGCTCCAGTACGTCACCTTCATCTCTTTCATTAGTGGCACGGCTTCGCTAATGTTTCCTCAGTGCGGCAGCACTCTTTAAACCCTGCTTGCTTCCCTTCCAACATGACCCTGCCAACACCAACTTTCAGCGCCCTCCTACGAGGATTCCTTCGTGACCAAATCAACACGTCCAATCCACTATCACACCTTGCAGAGTTACCAGCTTTTTCTGACCCAATCTATATCCACCACTCCGCTGCTGCTACATTCTATGCCCCTAGCGATTTATCAGGGATTCAAGGGATGCGCCGTGAGCATATCCGTGCCACACTGTCTTGGCGCAAGGGTGCTCCTTGCTTTGACTGCGCCTTTGTTAAACAAACCATACAAGATGAAGATTCACCCTCTCCACCCTTCGATGTTGCAAGGATCTTTATGTTTTTCTCCTTCAAGTTTGGTGGTAAGCAATACCAATGTGCACTCGTCCATTGGTTTGAGTGGGTGAACAGTCAGCCGGATGAGGATACAGGGATGTGGGTGGTTGACCGTGGTGCAGGCAGTTGGGGCAGTCGCCCTGCTTTGTCGATCATCCCAATACACCACATACTCCGTGCTACCCACCTTATCCCGATGTATGGGAGAACAAATATTCCTCATGATATCAGTGCTGTAGATAGTTTGGATAGGTTCCGTCTATTCTATGTTAACAAGTATGCTGACCACCACAGCTTCAAGCTGTTGCACTTGTATTAATCACTACCAGAATATCTTATGTGTCGTACTCTACTTTATGTACCTCTTCTCGAGCTTACATGCGTCTGAGACCTCCATAGAATGTCTTGTACCCGCCTTATGGGAGACACAGCCACAGTAACTGTGTGACCCTGGTCACGGTCAGTGGCTTCAAGCTGGTGCTCAATAGGATTTGTCTATCGTGCTGTCCTGTCAAGATTTTATGCTGAAGTGAAAGTTATCTTGTCATATAAACACCTGAGACAAATATCTAAGCTTACACTGCCATACGTCGACCACTGGGCAATGACTGAGGCTGATGTGACACGGGAATGTGACATCCGGAGAACGCCGCAGTTGTGACCGATGACTGACTTAGCAGACTTAGCATTCCTCACCACTCGTTTCTGAGCTCGCCAACATGATGCCTCTCGAATCACCACACACCAGGAGCATCGAATCGCCACACGGAGAGCAGTCTGGTCATGGATCCCTGCGTATGAAGGTGCGTCTTGTATCCGTCTTGTCTCGTCCTCATGCCGCGCAACTCCAGTATTCGCCCTTTGGCGCACCTCAGTATCAATCGCCCAGCATGGTCCGGATGCCCGCGAACGCGCCATGTATGTCCCCGTCTGGATGAGCACCTGCCCAGCGGGACAGAGAGAGTGGGAAGGGGGACGATGTACACCGCACACGCCCGCACACGCCCGCGCACGCGCCCGCGCATTCGCATGAGCGCGATGGAGAACTGCCCCGCAGCGAGCCCGAAGCTTGTCAGGTGCGCCTCGTCCACGGTGCGCCTTGTCCACGGTGGGCTCTCCCTGCCCGCATACGCATGGACATCCTCCATCCTCGACTGTATCCAACGGCTTCCTCTCCCCAACCGGCCCAAGTTCCTCAACCCGAAAGTGCTGATCCCATGCCCGCCCTCCCCATCCATATTGACGCCCCGCTCACCCGTGATCAAGTTCATCCGCGAGACGCTCTACCCCCCCTTGTGGATGTGCTCGAGTGCCCCACCATGCGGTGGCTCCTGTCGCGCCCGCGTACTTTCCCATTGCCTTCGCGATACGTGATATTGGATGTCGCAACGCCCGAGGGTGACGTAGTGGGTGTACTGGGGACGAGGGTGACGTTGGGATCCAGCCGAGGCCCCTTGTCATTGACTTAGGGAGCTTACGGAGTATTGGGTGCGGGTGCGAGGGAGGAGGAGCAGGACAACGAGGCGGCCCATCTCGGGGCGAGGAAGGATACCCCCCCCAGCGCCCCGGCTCTAGGGTGGGGCATGATGCCATGATGCAGGAGCAAAAGGGAGCAGGGCCCGATGGTGGCCATCAGGCTTTCGCAACGATACCCCTCCGCCCTCAATGCCACCCTACAACGCTGCGTTGACGAGGTACAAGTCGAGCTCTGTGAGTACTGTGTGTAGATAAATAAGACCCAGGCTAACAATGCTGCAGAGGTCCCCGCGGCACACGCATTTTCCATCTGTCCTGACGAGGACTTGGAAGCCGACTTCGCCCTGCGCCCACAGTCCCTCTATCGGACGCTCCTCCTGTTAGGAAGCGATGTCCTAACTAGTCATCTTGAGATAACTGGGCCACGTGCCAACAGTTATGTTGTCACTACCTCAGTAAGCGTACTGAAAGGTAGGTCTGGCCGGGCCAATGCCAACGGTCAAGTCAAGAGTCCAGGTAATCGCTGTATTCAACAGGAGGTTGAACTAAGGAATACATGGGTTTTCCTACAGTATATATAGTAACTGGTATAGGGGTTAATACCCAAAGAAGAGAACAATAAGAAAGGACGCGTAAGCCATCCTGTGAGAACGTAACTCAGAGAAATGAGAAATACAAGGGCGCCCATTGGTAGAAGGTGAGTCAAGGGAGATAACGTGTGAGAAGAAGATGGCGTCCATGGGAAGGTCTACTCAGAGAAAGGTACTGTCCAATAGCAATGCTCGGAATGGAAATGGAATGAGATAAGCATGGGAAAATCATAACATTACCCCCTTCCTATGGTCGAAGTTTACCCAAACTTCCTAGTCATGACCGGTTACCGAACCGTCCAGGTCCACAAGAGTGCCATCATCGTAGTCTTGCTCTTCGGTGGCTTCTTGGATAGCATTGTCCCAAACAGTTCGTTGAGGACA
>NW_006920429.1:215811-222852 GCF_000344685.1 Gloeophyllum trabeum ATCC 11539
TTGGTGTCGTAGATGTGCTTGTTGGCCATCATGTAAAGTTGAGTGGCGAGGTAAAATGTTCGGGTCTTCTTCCTGTCTCCATTGAAGTCATCTGGGAGACGGATCTTGATCTCAGTTGGTCGTGCTTGCATGACTGGTGCAGCAATGCCTGCTCCAGCCGCTTGGGCAGTAGGATCGATCGGGTTCGTCATGGCTCTGGTTCAAGGGACGGGATTCCACTAGGGAGTCCAACGAGGATGATCAAGAGTAGAGGAGGGGTTGCCTAGGCTTGAAGAAGTCGGCAAGTGTCGTAGAAGAGTTCAACCTAATGTTAGGAAGCGATGTCCTAACTAGTCGTCTTGAGATAACTGGGCCACGTGCCAACAGTTATGTCGTCACTACCTCAGTAAGCGTACTGAAAGGTAGGTCTGGCCGGGCCAATGCCAACGGTCAAGTCAAGAGTCCAGGTAATTGCTGTATTCAACAGGAGGTTGAACTAAGGAATACATAGGTTTTCCTACAGTATATATAGTAACTGGTATAGGGGTTAATACCCAAAGAAGAGAACAATAAGAAAGGACGCGTAAGCTATCCTGTGAGAACGTAACTCAGAGAAATGAGAAATACAAGGGCGCCCATTGGTAGAAGGTGAGTCAAGGGAGATAACGTGTGGGAAGAAGATAGCGTCCATGGGAAGTTCTACTCAGAGAAAGGTACTGTCCAATAGCAATGCTCGGAATGGAAATGGAATGAGATAAGCATGGGAAAATCATAACACCTCCGACCCTTGGTCTTGCCGGACACTCGTCATCATCTCATCTACTTATATGCCTGCTCCTGTGGATATAGCGTGAAGGAGGAGGAGCACAGAACTGAGGGGGGAGATTGAAGTGGACGAGCCCGAGGTGAGGGAGCTGAAGGGTCAGGGATGGTGACGGCTGAGAGGGCCTTAGGTTTAGGTTGGGTTAGGTTGGGATACAGTATATCTTTTACATCTCAAGTATGAATATGATAGCACACCCTATTGACTTCAATTGTCAATTGTGAGATACCTTACACTGTGCTCAATATGGAAATTCACGTCTGTGGCACGATAACTGGGAATGCGTCACGCGTCGGCACATTGGCGCGTCGCAATTGTGAACCGACCTCAAGCCTGTTACTATCACAGCCCTTCTGCTTGCAGTCCTTTTCGCCCTCCAAACATGCCTGAAGCTCGCGAGGCTAGAGCGCAGCAGATGTACGGGAAGATGATCATGGAAGCATTCATCGGAAGAGCCTATAATTGCACGCTTATCAATATCTGGGCTGACGCTACAGACGCCGAGCAGACGGAGGCCGAGGACAATCCATCGCATGCCAACAAGTCTGCACGTAGAGGAAAGGTGTTTGTCTTGGATGAGACATGTACTTCGCAGCGCGGTCAAAATAACAACCAGACTCCGTTAATTCCCAACAACTGGACCCCCAAGTTGAACTCGAAGTTCCAGCTGAATGGGTCGGAATCAATCTCGTCCGCTGGGAAGACGGTTATAATTGACTTCGGGCATGATGTATTATCGGTGTGTGTTCCATATGACCATATGACTTCTTCTGAGTTGACGTCGTCGTCAATCGTCAATGCCAGATTGCACCCCTACTCCATACTTCCCTTCAGTGCTACTCATCTCAGACCTGGTATAGTTCTGTTGTGCCGGTGAAGAAGAAGGTGGGTGGAAAATATAATACTCTGGTATTCTTTAACCGTTCTGAACAGGGACGTGCCAAAATTGGCATTGCATTTGAGTTTGCCAACTTCGTCCTTGCATTCTGTTCCCTCGATCTTTGCTTCCAGGTGCGTCCCATCTCTGACCTTCTCACAGGACACCGTAAAATAGTCACGTTGTATGCCCAGCCTCAGTGGCAAAGTCAGGAACTCGCCCCGAGGGATATACCACCTGATGTTTATGATAAGTGGGAAGACTTCCTGAAATTTGTTGTAGCAGAATACCAACATTTGCTTACCAACATGGCTTTTGGGGATGGCTCCATCCTCAACCACTTTCAAGGTAGCATCTGGTCGCGTGCGGGAGCCGGGGAATATTCATGGTTGGAGATTCTGGCTTACGCAGGTGAGATAATGACAGCTATTGACACCACTGCCATTAAATCACCCTTTAAGCTATCCATCCGAACTTGACAGTTGGCGAAGTCATCCGATCCCCGTCGCGTTTAGCCCGACTTTGCGCCGCATTTTATATGTTCATACATCAAATTGCTCATGATGATGGGGTAGAGCTACGGTGAGCATATTCTCAGAGCAGGATGATTAATTCAAGTTGTTAAACAATTGCATGTAAATAATTAGGAAACTTCTGTCCAGGTGCCTGCATCCAAAGACGATGACGATGGCACCCACTGTGGAACAGCGGCTGAAGTATAAGAACATGCTCTTAGTTCAAGGCAAGCGTCGACTGCTGTGTACCAATCAACAGGCTGAGCTAATTGACAAATATTACGTATGTCAACCATTGCGAAGTCTGCTCGTAATCTTTTACTGACTCAAAATGCAGGAGACATTGCAGAAGCTCAGGTCCCAAGAGCAATGTTGGCCTCGAGAGACTGCAAAGTTGTACGACTGCTTTGAGCCCAACCTGATTCGGGCAGTGCTCACACGAGAGACGTGCAATCTCGGAGCATTGATCTTTGGCCAGTCAGAGTGGAAGCAGCTGGGTGGCCGAACTCAAAAAGAGGTGGACCCACTGACGCAAATGTACCGTCGGCATGGTATGTTTTCTTCTGGCCACTACATTCCAGTGTTTGCTCACATTGGTGACTTTGCAGCCCCTTTATCCCTAGCCAGACGGACGTTCCTACCCCAAGGCTACTACGAGTCTCTCTTTGTGGAGCCTCGTCCTCGACGCTTCCAACCAGTTTTTGTGTATCGCTATACCGACAGAAATGTATGGACATTCTACCGCTTTTTCCCGACGAACTCTGTGGCTCGCTCTGGAAAACCAAGGTTTGTCGTCACTATATAGCCGCAAAGGACCTGGTTCTCATGTGCCATGTAGGTTTTCGGGAGACTACACAGAGTACACTGGTGATGAGATGCGCAACTTACTCTTTGAAACTATCGTCCGACGAGATAATACCAATGTTGCGCTTGGTCCACTTGAGTACTGCGGAAATGCTGTGGTTGTCCGGCTTGGTGGTCAATCTCGCCATAAACGGTTCGTCCTTGCTTTTCTGGTTCGAGATACCCGAGATGACTGTTCTATTATTCAGTATTGCACCTAACCGAGTCGATGCCACCCTACCCCCCGCAGTCCGTGTCCGATTGTTATTGAAGCAGATCCGCAAGGAGAACTGCGGAAGAAGAGCAAGCTTACCGACACCACAAGCACTCTATGGAGAACCCGAAAATTAGCAATGCCTGCAAAAACCCGGGCAGCCTTTGACAAGAAGGTCAAGCACTCTCTGGCATGGGTGACCGGGGCCACGACTACAACCACTGGATCTTCATCCAAACGGGCATCTCCAGAGAAGGAAACTGGTCCTCGGCCGGCTAAAAAGCGTCGTATAAGTGCTGATAAAGCGCTTGTTCTGGCTCGAAGGATCACCGAGTACTAGTGCGTTCGTCGTAGCGTCGTAGCAGATGTACTCGATGAATCCATACCTGCGTATTGTTTTGACTCTGTATTCATTGTTAGGAAATACATCAGTCATTGGACAGTCTAACATTCGTGTGCACTTCATTATTATGTATTGTGAGAGCACCGTACTTAATGTCTCAGAGCTTACACTGCCGGGCGAAAGCTGTGAACGTAACCGTAACATAGACTTTTACATTCCGGACCGGCAACTCTCAACCCTGAGACATCCACTTGGACACCCTGTCCAGCTTACTACCGTGCACACTCTCTAACGAATTGGGGCCGGATACTGTCATCTTGTATCTTGCTATATCGCTTTTAACTCACCCAGGTTGCGGAAACTGACGCGGTACATTGGAAGGTGGGCGAGCTGCATGCATAGTCGGAGAGGAAGGATGTGGAGCTTGACCAGGCATTGCAAGACCGAGACAAGCAACGAATGTCCCGGAGGCTACTCTCGAAGCCACACAGAAAGAGCTGCAGCAGGTTAAGACGAGAACAGCCATCTTGGTGCGTAGCACATAACATTCCTGCCCCTGCCACTAACTACAAGCCTACAGCCACCACGAACAAGGAACTGCGGCAGCAGACTACAACACTTCTACAAAGGTGCTCAGCCTGCACCAGTGCGTCGAAGATGTCGAGCGCCATACACGACTTCTTCGATCGTGAGAGTCAGCTGAAGGAGGAGCAACAGCTCATGCCAGCGTCCGAGTACTCTTGACGCCGCTTTGCATCCGACTGGGTCAATACTGTCCTCAGGCTCCAGTTCCCGCTTTCAGATTCACGGTTGCAGGCTGTTGTGCGGCACAGACAATCGTGAGGCCATCAATGCGACTTACATTCTCATCGCTACAGTGTAAACAATCATCCGGCTTGTCCGTCTTCACCTAGCGTTTCGCTGCTGTGATCATGGGGATGCGTGATCCCACGACTACCGCTCTTATCTTCGCATTGGACGAGACGGATGGTAAGCTGCAAGACAACATTCAATGCTTGTGACCAACATCCCGCGGCTGCCCCTGAACTGCGACACACGGCGTCCAGAGCGAGGAGGAGGAAATCCAGACTCTACCTACCAACCTTCGGCAGGCGCGCCAGGAGCACCAGACCTTGGTGTCGCAGCTCCGCGAAGCGCGCTCGTCGGAGACATCGACGAAGTTCGAAGTCGACTCGCAGCAGCTGACGCTCGCGAGGGAGGAGCTCGAGTGCATGTCCAATGAGCTGAGCGCCAAGACGAAGGAGTTCACGCGCTACCGGCGGGCGAAGAACGCGGAGCTCGTGCAGCTGCAGGCCGGGCACGACGCGCTCACCCAGACACACGCGTCGACGGAGAGCATGCTCAAGGCGCTGCAGTCCGCGCACGACGCGCAGACGCACCAGTTGACGCAGGTGCAGACGTGCATACAGGAGCTGACGGGCGCGCTCGCGGAGCAGGATGCGAACTACGCGACCGACGCGGGTTCGCTGAAGAGTCTGGCGAAGATACTGGAGGAGCGGGAGCAGCAGTCCAAGGTGGTGGTCACGAATATCAAGCGTGACTGGGCGGAGGTGGGCGAGAAGACGGTGCAGCGGGTGAACTACCTCAAGGAGATCATCGACAAAGAACAAGAGCGTGCCGAGGCGGCGGAGAAGCGGGTGGAGGAGTTGGAGGAGGCTGTCCAGAGGGTATCTCGCGGTGAGCTGCGCATCCCGAGCATCAGTGCTCCAGGCACGTCCCAAACGCCCGGTATGCTTAGCACCCGCGCTCGCGTCGGGATATCAAATATTGTTTTCCAGGGGAGCTTGGGATTGAGTCCCACTATCTCAATAGCTGGACGGATACAGTGGTAAGATGTTTACCGAGGTATATTCGGACTACGTCCAGCCGCAGGAGCATTATGCGCAGAAAGGCTGGACAACATGGTAAGGAGAGCGGTGTCTGTGATCGAGGAGAGAGTGCGTGCTTTTACTCTGTGACTTCGTTATGCCGCTCATATCTTTGCAGGTCCCGGTCCTCAATCAGCAGCGGGAGGAGTACGAACGGCTTCGACTCGAAGCCGTTGAACTCGCTAGCCAGCACGCTGAGACTATCGCGGAACGCGACGCTGAGGCCGCTCAGAGCGAAGACTCGGGCCAGGAAAGTCGTTCAGGAGAATGACCTTATAGAGAGCCGACTTGGGAACCCGAATGGCAAGTTCAGCCTCTGCTGCATTCAGATATCTCAATGTGTGAGCCTTGAGATTGACAGGTGTTTGCAAGGTGCGATCCCAAAACTAAGCGTATGCACACTAAGATCAGGGTACTCATGGATAACGGGTGGTTACTTAAGTGCTAGCGAGTACATATATATGTAGTGTGTTTGAGTTACTTACACTGCATTGTCTCTCAGGGTAGCTTAGTGTACGGAATATGACTTGTGACTAGATGTACTACTTAACGAGCTTGTACACATCTGAGAGCTCTTGTTCACATCATGCTTTTCTTAGCGTCTCTGGAGGAAATCGAAAGTCTGGATCTTTCGGATTCTGTCGGTCTTTGCCTAATCTTAGCGTGCTTTCCACGTGCTTAGCTCTTCACTAAGACGGAAAAAGTAATCATCACGGTGATAAGCCTCAGGATCGTCTGACCCCCGAAAATGCGGACTCAGCACATCGTACAAGCCCTCCGGAGCTTATTCGACACAGCGCTCGCACGCCTCTAGGCTTCTATGGGCTCTAAAAGACTTTTTCTATTTAGCTCCGGACTTCCTAACATCCTCGAGGCGTACACGGACCCATTCCGCGATTTATCTCTGTGCACCGAAGCTCCGGAGTGACTTAACCAATGCGACTTCTAGCTGCATTAGCTCCGGGACCCGCGGACACTTCTATCGAGGGGCATCTTCCTCATGCCCACCCTCCAGCACTCACTCCCCCTCATTTCCGTCAAGATACCGAAGGTGCGGACGCATACGAGTCACCATAAGGTCAGCATCAGTCAGCAAACGGCCGGAGGTAATTAACACGTGACCGGCGTGTCGCACGGAGTGATGGGACCGCTTGGGTCAGGTGGCGGAGCGTCGAGGCGACCTATAGGGGCTGGAAAGAGCAAGTGGGAGCGCAAGAGAGTCGTATGGTGTATGGTATAGCGGAGGAAAGTGCTGAGCAATCCTGTGGGTAGCGGCGTTTATTTGTTATTTATCTCCGAACGGTCGCAAAGCCATTCCTGTAGTATAAATTGTACAAAGTAGCATACAGAAAAAAAAGTTTCGACTTCACCATCTCAGAGAATTAGCGTTACGATCTCAGCGACCTGAGAAGTTCGAAAGCGTCGAACTTAGCGAATTATAACCGATCTTAGCTTTGCCAATAGGCCTGACTCGTCGAGTGAATTAGCTCCGCCATCGATTCAATTAGCTCCGGTGCGTCTCACATAGCGAAATAAAAATTAAACAAGTCCCTTTAGC
>NW_006920429.1:223266-233107 GCF_000344685.1 Gloeophyllum trabeum ATCC 11539
AGTGATGGGACCGCTTGGGTCAGGTGGCGGAGCGTCGAGGCGACCTATAGGGGCTGGAAAGAGCAAGTGGGAGCGCAAGAGAGTCGTATGGTATATGGTATAGCGGAGGAAAGTGCTGAGCAATCCTGTGGGTAGCGGCGTTTATTTGTTATTTATCTCCGAACGGTCGCAAAGCCATTCCTGTAGTATAAATTGTACAAAGTAGCATACAGAAAAAAAGTTTCGACTTCACCATCTCAGAGAATTAGCGTTACGATCTCAGCGACCTGAGAAGTTCGAAAGCGTCGAACTTAGCGAATTATAACCGATCTTAGCTTTGCCAATAGGCCTGACTCGTCGAGTGAATTAGCTCCGCCATCGATTCAATTAGCTCCGGTGCGTCTCACATAGCGAAATAAAAATTAAACAAGTCCCTTTAGCGTTTTCTACTCCCGTGGGCCCGAACCTACACTCGGTTCCGTGGTTTGCGACTTTGTTTGCGACTTTTCGGAGATAAATACTCCGGAGCGTCCATTAGTGTTTGTTTCAGGCATCAAGGTTTTGTTTTATTTTTCTAGGTCTTCCTACGGACTACCCTACGGCGTCTTACTCCTCCTTTCCCCCTCGAACTATTAAATACCCTTCAGTTGTCTCAGACCGCCTTCACCCATATCACGGGGTTTAGGTTTATTCCTTTTGGTCCTTGGTGATTGTTGTGTGTCAGTGCATATCAACGGATTTGGCATTTTGCTGATGTAGCTGTATTATGCCATTCTATCTAATTAGACAAGTTAGGTTTGTCCCCTAGCTAATTAGACATAATTATGACCATTATGCTGTATCACCTCATAATAGATGGCAATTATGTCGCAATCACATTATATCATTTCCCGGGGTACCACAAGGAGTATTGAGATATATTCATGATGTAGCTACAAACAGGCATGTAACTACAATCTCCCTGCCCTCATCAGCCTACAAGATCACTTTCCCCTCAAAGCAGGCTAAGGAAAGTTCCCAATATCGGATCAGATAAGAGAAGACATCAACATAATGTTGGTAAGGCAGATCATCCAGACATCAGAACACACCTATGAGACACCACCTTGAATGCAGACCTGGGAAGGAAGAGATATGGTCTCTGTACGGCATCATGAGCCTCATGCATGGACAGCAAGGAGCAACCACTTACTCAAGGCAGATATTTAGCGAAGCACGGCATCATGCACAATGCAAATATATGTACCAGGCATCTCGGGAGTGGATATGACATTTGCAGACAATAGCGGCAAAGCAGGCTTAGTGGCAAGGGGGGCACACAGTCAGACCGCAGCAACAGCTCAACAATGTTGAGCACATACCAATCTGACTAACTTACAAGCTGCTCACAAACCCGCAAGCAGCCCCCGATCACATTCACTAGTGCATACCCAGGTGTTTGCAGTCTTATACTCTCATGGAAGGAGTAGTCCACAACCTGCACCACAGCCGAGCCAGTACATCAACACAACACACACAGGAATCGACACAAACTGACCATATTCTTTGTAAACCAGCGCACGCATCATCTTACGCCTGTCAGCACTTTATCAAGTGGATGCCGTGTTCAGAGCCAAGTAGGATCCGGTGGCGGTCGAACCGAAGCCGGGTATTGTCAATGGAGTGACGGGGATCCAGCCTGTCAGGGCAAGGCCATCAAGGAAAGCTGTCATCAGGGGACTTGGCAGCACAAAAGATAAGTTGAACCTACCAGAGAAGTCGCCCGCGATGGGTCCTGCATGGGTACAACCCTGGGAGTATAGACGACTCTGACGAGTGAGCACACGAGTCGGTCGCAGGACTACAGAGCTGCGAAAGCTCCTTTTCCGAGGGAGCGGAATGACGGGGACATGGACGACGGCGGGCGGCGAGCCAGCAAAGGAGAAAGAATGGAGCGCGAATGTTGAACATGGCAGATTAAATCGGAGTTCAAAACGCGGTATCAACAAAGTCATGTGACCGGCTACAGCTAACCGGATGACCGGACTCTGGCGAGAACACGCTGAGTCTTGGCTGAGTCCCGTCCAAGTCTCTCTAGAGCTCAGCCGTAGGTGCCTCTAAGCTCTCCAAACTCCTGCTACTTAGCTGATAACATGCAGGAGAAGACTCATCAATTTATACTTCTGATATTGATTCTCTGGCTTTGCGTTCCTCATCGGTGATGGCTCCGGTAAATCTCGCGTTGCACAAGTTGCAGGGTTCCGAATGCGCCGGGGAGCACGTCGTGGACAATGTCATGCTGACCGTAAATGATGTTAAGACACCTGGAGTATAGTGCTATGGACGCAGATGGATGGCATGCTGGATATGTTGGAGAGTGCGGGTCAAGGTATGTGCATTCATCTGACACGTATATACATTCTAGATTTACTCAACACAGGACAACCACCCGCCACTCGCGCAGTTTAGCTGATACAAAGAGCAACCGCATCTCAGTGAACGCGAAGACTAGCATGGCACGGGATCCTCAATGCGTGTGGGTCGCGGGTAAGGGTACCAGCGGGTCCGGGTACGGGACGCGTTTCGCCGTACCCGAGAACCGACTATCGAAAACGCGCATCGTCCACCGCGCTCTCAAAATCGAAACCTGGGTCGCCGCGTACCCGTACCGGACCCGTCGACGAGGGTTTGCGCGCGAGTTTACGCATTTACCCTTGCCATTTCCTAGGCTGCCGCAGTTGCAGGGAACTGCACAAACATGTAGACGAAGGACCGTGTTGCAGAGTTGCTAAAAGATGTATCTTACTTTCACAGAAGTGTGTCATGTAGATTAGCTGTTGGTCACTCTGGATTATACGACCTTTAGATGGATTTTTGGCATCATACATAATTGTGTCTAAATTATGTCTAATTAGCTCGGGAGGGTTTTCCTGATGACATCCGGAGCATCGAGGCTAACATAGAGCCTATCTCGGCTCGACTCTTCTTACACATAGTTTCTTGGCCGCAACTCCAGTGTCTAAAGCTCTATTGCCGCTGGCAGGGAGATGAAATCTGGAGGCCTTTGATTGACGGGGCAGCCTCCGATGCCCCCGAAGGAGCCTTCTTTCATAATCTGCTTAGTCTGCACCTCCAAACCATCAACACGCTTCCTTCAGTCATTCTGGAGCGAATCGTCATATTGCGCAATTTGAAGCATCTTAAAGTTTTAACGACGGAAAATCGGGAACCCTTCAATGTTCTGGGCTGGAGAAACAACGGCGCGAGCCACTGCAGCCCTCCCTTACTGGAGGAGCTCAGGATAGGCCTTGTGCCGGACAGAGAAAGATTGACTACAGGGCAAGGCTTGGAGCTCGACGGGGGCGCACTCATGGCCTTTCGTTATTTCCATAATCTTCGAACGTTTCGAATAGAAGACAAATGCTGTATAATGCTTGATAACACGACCCTAAAATGGCTGGTGTCGAACTGGCCCGTCTTCGCCCCCTGTCTGTTGGCATTGATAACTTTTGGTTGGACCAACCGTGGGTCTGACGTCGGTCATCCGGTGGTGTCCACAGTTGGAGGAACTCGGTCTTGTATTTGACGCAACAGACGTCCCGAGCACTGCAGGAGAGCGACCGGCGCGAGGGATCTGCAATGAGAACATACTCCAACTGTATGTCGGCGACTCCCCTGAGGCCAACACCGCAGACATTGCGGATTTCCTCTCGGATTTCCTTCCGAACATGAAGGAGATCGTTGGGCAGGAGTAGAAAGGATGTCGGCATGATTTTCTAGATACTTCCATACTGTGTTCCATCGACGCTCGGGAGCGTGCATCTATGCATCAAACGTATGCGCTAGCGAGCCGCCGATGCGCCCCGGTCGACCCCATGATCCATGATGGCGTCCTACACAATAGCAACGCCTGGAACCATAGATACACAAGAACGAGTTGGATACAGCATGAATACCTACCAGTCACCCGCACGCCAGGAATCGAGAATTCTTAGCAAGAGCGATCGCAATACCGCCCCTGCCTCCCGCCCTATCCACAGTGACGCTAGTCCAAGATAGCGGGAAGGCGATCCTGAATTTTACCCCCCGCCGAAGCGTGCACGCCCGATGCCTCCAGTACCGCGCCCTGAGTGGTCGCACCCTTCGTGACCGCACTCTTCGTAGCTGCATCCCCGGCCTCGCGATTACGGGTGCGTTTCAAAGACTTGTCCTTCCCATCATTGCCTTCTCGCTTTCGCTTGCTCCGAGTCTTGCTTCCGGAAGCCGGGTGAGACCCAGTGCCGGTCCTGAGGTTCGCTGCGGTGTCTTGGGCAACACGCTTCTTCGAGATGGGAATGCGACGGAACGCTGTAGCGCTATCATCCGGCTCCGGCCGGCTATTGGAATCCAGAGCTTCACGAAAAGCCAGCTTGATGTGTTGGTGGGTCTCCAGCTGGTAGAAACTATCAGGATCATTGTCATAGTATCGCTCGTAGATCCATTCGTCTTGGTAGTGGGTCGCTACGAGGCCAGCGAGACGGTGGATACACCTAGTCACTGATATGTTGATTGATGCTTCGTCGAGTTCTCCGGCCTTCTTCGCGTCGTACACTTCGCTGCTATGGTGATTTCCACGGAGAACCTTTATATTCTTCACCTCTACTCGAATGAAGTGAGTTCTCCAAGCGATATCTGCGCCGCAGAAGATACGCTTGATCCAGTCCACCGACAAGGTATGGGGCCTGTGATGGATTAAAAAGTATGCGGTAGACCAGAAAAACGACTCCAAGTCATTCCAGGTGGCGTGAGCAGGTACATCCTGTCCTGGTTCCCGTACTCGGGCAACGGATAGGAACTGCACAGTTCCCTGGAAGACATCCCTCGTTAGTTGTGAGACCCTACTGCTTGGTCCAGATCAGCGTGCTTACCGTGATTTCCCGTAAATCTCCATCACTTCCGGGTTCACCGACCACCGTGGCATATTCCATATCAATGAGAAAACCTTTGCAATTTTCCATGTCGGGATAGGCGCTAATCATGATATTGTTAATGCTGATATCCCGGTGGAGAATTTTCTTCTCGCCCATCCCCTCATGACCTGACGCTCCCATAAGCCATGGAGGGACGACAAGGAAACGAGGGTACTCACCTAGAAGACTATCATAGATCGCCTCCATCGCTTCACGAGTGGAAGAGAAGCGACTCAGTGGGATCCCAACGGAATCAAGGACGCAGCGATGATGGACGCGCGGAGGACACTTGCGAGGTCCGTAGTGCTTATTAAGAAGGTGAGCAATCGTCCGATGCATTCCGTTATCTGAGTTGGGAGGGTCAATCAGATCCACGTCGCTGCGCAGCCTTGCTACACCCGGAACAGGCCCCTCAGCATGGATGATCTTGTATATTTCACCCTCGAGCCTGCGAGACGGGTCGCGCCAAGAGTCTTTGATGATAACAAAATGATCCTCGTTACTGCGTTCCGGATTTTCCACAGTGCCTGGGACAGGGAATGCGAGCCAGGTACACGTCCCTCGGCCGAGCATCGCCGTCGAGGTGAAGAGCGGCGGGCCCACGGTGATGTACTGCTCCAATTTATCGCCAGACTTCGACGGCACTGTAATCGTACTGCTCTGGGCCACCAGGGTGTTGTCGTCCAGCATCTCGGCCTCCTCCGAAATTAGTCGCTTCGCCCTCGCCTTCTTAATCTTTTCCCGAAGGAGCTCGACGTGGCCGTCTGGGCGCGATTCGAAATTGATCGTAGGGTCGACGCCGCTACCACAGTACCCTTGGGCACCGAATCCCGCCAGAAACTGCCAAAACGGCTTGAGGTCCTGCTTGTAGTCGAAATAGTCGGATATGAGCACCGAGGAACGATCCCACCGAAAGAACCTAGCACGACTGCCAAAGATCCCAATCCCGCACAGAAAGCAGCGAGGCCGGCGTTTGAATGAGACGGTGGCATAGTAGGAGAATTGATCCCAAACCCCCGTTTGGTATTCATGAGGAGTGTCTGGCCTCGACTCGTCCGTAGTATTGTAAAACGGATCTTGCCTATCGGTTGGCTTGACTTCGACGAATGCTAATGCACATGGCCAAGAGCTGTCCTTCCCCTTCGAGAGAACAACCAGGTCTGGCGTCCCAGGATCCTTGGTGTCTTGGGAGTGATTGACGACCTCAAATTCGATGGGAGGGTTCTCTGTCCAAAGAGACGAGCACATCTTATTCAGCGCTTCCTTCTGCCGGAGGGACTATGGGTCAGTGCTAACGCGTCAAAAAACTATTTCATTACGTACTAGGGGTTCATACATCTCAAGTTCGACCCCGTCCCCCGTCGGCACGCTCTGCAACTTCGCTGAGACACCGGTCTGAGCGTTCGGGGATATTGCCTGCGAGGCATTCTCGACCACGTTCCCGAATTGACGTTGAAACGTAATGCGCAGAAAGTCGGTCATGGAAATAGGTGCAACCCGTAGCCTTGAGGCCTCACTTCCGGCTTCTGTCCGTAGCGTGCTGATGGGGAGAGTCTGGCTCTGATATTTCCGCGTACAGGACAGCGGTCGTTCGGATGGGTGTGAGGTCGGTGTGTTAAATAGTAAAGGAGGATTTTTTTTGGCGGGTGGTGTATGAGGACGTTCAACGTCATCGGCAGAGTCGCCAGCGGCCGGTGTGGCATTGACATCCGCCGGAGCAGATGTGCCCGGTATAGGCACCACGAAATCATCAAGCGGTGGGGGAGACGGAGAAGCAGGCAGAGGAGTATCCGGAGGTGGTGTCGCAGCAGGTTCAGGCATTGGGGGTGCAACAGTCAGCAAGGAAGAAGGTTGAAAAGCGACGGCTACCCACCGAGCTTGTTAAATCGCTGGAGTTTGAACTCCGATGTCCATTGTCCATTGTTATGAGTGCTTCAATGTGGCTCTAAAACGCAGGTGTTGATGAGTTCTGCAACCAATATCAATGGTGTTGCGCGACGAAGGCGTGTTGTGGCAAGAGACGAGATGAATTTCTCACGTTGCCGCGGTCGAAGGCGGCACGTGACAACGTGACCGTGACTCGTGTTCCCGGGCCTCTCCTTTGGAATACTGTATGTCTATGTATGTAAGCAACCGGGCGCACAGCGTTACACCTATGGCACCGCTCGAAGTAACAAAGCCGGCGTTACGCGTTACAGTGGTAAAATTAGCAACCGCAACCCGACCAGTACCCATGCGCTTCTACATATGATCCTACCATATTAGGGATGCAAAGAAGCACTCTACAATATAATACTTGATTTTTAACTGCTGAGATATATTGACGGAACAATATTCGTAGCTAAATCCCACCGAAAATCGAATTTTTTGACGAGCGTTACACTTCCCCGGAGAAGACAACAACCTCTGCGTTACGCGTTACCAAGTGCGCTCCGGGTAACGCAACGGGGCTGCGTTACGCTTACATACATAGACATACAGTAGGACCCCTGAAAGTACCAATGGAGGTTAGATACCAGAGAACCTGATTTCCTTCATTTTTACCGGGACCGAGTTCCGCCTAATTTGGCTGTTTTTACTGGGACGCGATACCAACCTAGCCGTGTGGCTCGAGATTTACCGGGACCCAGATATCCAACCTCCGAATTTTGATCCGGTTACAAGGGTTTTCCTTAGCCAAATTTGATCAAAATAAGGCATTATTGGCTACAATATGCCATATATAGGCCCAATATTGCCAAAACAGTGTAATCTTAGCTCAAATATTTATTGGGGCAAATTGTGGCTGCACAAGCGAGTGATTGAGTGCCGGGAGATGCCGGGTATATACCACAATGGTATCTGACCTTGGATATCGAGCCTCAATTCTACCGGGACTGAAGTATCCGGCCTCTTGGGCGCTTCGCCACATTTTACCGCAACCGTATCTAACATACGGCCTCCAGACCTCACTTTTTTATGGAATTGGTATCTAACCTCCATCGGTATTTTCAGGGGTCCTCATACAGTACGCCCTGCCAGCAACCCTGGAGCGTGAATGATAATCGTTCACACTCGTGTCGAGTTATTGGCGATGCGGGGCGTTACATCCTCTTTCAGTGCGGTCCGTGTACCCATCTCAATTTCCTACGATGAACCAGAAGCAACCGCATGTCACTGGATACATCAAGTACCCGTATTGAGCCTGCGGCAAATATGGGAATACTTACTCGGGTCGAGGATCCCATTTACGCGAGCAAGAATCTAATCCTCTCGCTGGACGTTATCTCTATTCAGTATCGCTGGCCTATCGTGTGAGGCAACTCCATGAACAAAGTTTGACCTTTATCCTAATAGTTATCTCACGCTTTGCCGGTGACTCAATCCGCGTATTGTACCCAGTGCTCCCACCTCACCACAAGCTAGACGGACATGCTAGATCCCACTGGTCCCAAATCCTCCAAAAACGGCCTGCAGTTCCAGCATTTATCGGGACAGCCACACCAATTCGGTTGGCCCAGACGTGGAAACTCAAGGCTATTGCCTCTCACCCTCCTTGGAAGTCACAAACCTGCATGTATATATCACTCCTTCACATCCTCCTCCGCCGTCCGCACCGGCCAGACGAACCTGTACTTCCCGCAAGCCACCCACGCAAATGCCACGAGGAGCATGACAGCTCCGATTGCGAGGACCGCGTAGTTCATGTTGATCGAGTCCACCGGATGCGAGGTGGGCAGGATGAACAAGACACAGATGAAAACGGTGAACGACAGAGACAGGACATGAGAGATCAGCCAGACTTCACTAGAGGAAGAGAAAGCTGGCTCACCAGAGCGCTGGCTACATCAATTGGCCATCAATATCGGTCAAGAGAGAACGGCCCTCGCTCAGATAACCTGAATACGAGGTCGCTTCGTCATTCCGCCATGTTATAAAGTAGTACAAACTCACGACACGGGATGATAGGCCGCGTGTGGAACAATTACAATCAAATCATTGTGCCACAAAAATTAGAAGTCCACTTGATATCTGCAATCAAACATGCTCTATCATTAACGAAGCTGATTGGCCTCATGCCAGGTCCTGCTTCCGGATTATGAGTGGCCTAGGCGTTCCACATATTATGCTCTTGCTTTGTGACATGACGGTTCCGATCCCATGCTTCATCGTATTGGATGCTGCTGATTGCGCGCATTACAGTATATAACGTAACCAATAGATTTACGTTGGAACTCGTTAACTCTGCGATGGGGTCGACGAACCCAACAGTCCTGCAAACAGCATGTCGGAAGTTGGAGAGCCTGTGGTGATCATATAGACTGCCACACCATTTTTCATTGCCTTAACTCCTTACCATCGCTTTAATGAGGGATAAGGGACGAAGCAAGGCATTCACGTCCACGCCAGCCACACTGGTGACTGCGGGGCTTGCGGTGTGACGACGGTCACGTGACACGTTTGGACGCGAGGAACGTGAGAAATACACATTTCTTTTCCGCCACACCACGCGTCAGCTCCCTTCCCGTACTGACCGGCCACGGCCTTCATCTACACGTGTAGAGACAAGCCACAAAGAATCACGGAATAGAATGGACAATGAACAGCGGAGTTGCAAGTCCAGCGACTTTAAAAGCTCGGTGGGTGACTGTGGCCTCTTGTCGCATCGTCTTCCGTTCTGACGATCGCTACCACGCTAATGTCTGAACCTGCCCCAACTCCCCCTCCCGATACACCTCCCCCTGCGTCTCCGGCTCCACCGTTACTTGGACGACGATGACCTTCCCGTGGCGGCGGCGTCTCCTCCCTCGCGCGATCTCGGTGCCACTCCACCTGCTGCCGACACTGCCAACGACGACGGACGCCCTCGCACTCCCACTGGGACCCAACCTCCTGTTCATGTATTCAATACGCCGGTCTCTCTTCCATCGAACCGGCCGCTCGCCTCTCGAAAA